>NC_090324.1:20297112-20445394 GCF_040869045.1 Eurosta solidaginis
AAACGGCCCTTAAGCTAACATCAAAAGCTTCATTTGACTCCCGTATATTAAAATCACATCCCAGTGTTACCCTGATCCACGTTTTGACCTATATCTTGAGACTCCAGTCACCCAGGGGTATGAAAATTACCCTCTACTAAAGAAGTCAACAGCAGCTTTCATTTGATGTCCATATTGTGTAAACATGCTTTAGGCGTATCAGGGTCTACGCTTTGGCCTATATCTCAAGACCCTAGTCACCAATAGATATCACCTCTTCCTTTTCCTCTTCCTCATTTTCTTCATCTTCCTCATCATCTTCCTTTTCCTCTTCCTCTTCTTCCTTTTCTTCTATTTCTTCCTCTTCCACTTCCGGGTAATAATTACCTTATAATAAATTTCTTCAAATAGGTAGGTTCCTGTCCACTTCCGGAAAAAACCTTCATGGTTGTATGTATTTTTGAATGCTGTATCATAAAAAATTTAAAAAAAATAAAATGTTGCCAAAAAATAAAAAAATAAATGGTGGACTACCCTTAACATTTATGGGGCCATAACCAGATATATGTTGACCGCTTATCAGACCTATCCGATATGACACCCCTTTCATTTGATACCAATCCACTGGTACCCAATCAATGTTTAGGTCTATATCCCGGAAACGGCTTGAGATGTGACAATAAAAATTACTTTACTTTAAGTTCTGTTTTCTCATCCACCCAATAGAGTTCACTTAACTTACTGCGCATGTAAACTATTCTTCACTTTAAAGTCAACTTTAACGATTTTCGTTTTCTCATGTGCCCTGTAAACTGAAGCTTGCATTTAATTTAGATTCAGCAACGTCACATTAAAAGTGTACTATTTTTTTTTTTGCTGCATACTTTAAGCTTGACATGATATGCTTTAATTTATACCTAAGTAAAGAATATATTGTTGCCGTTGAACCTAATAAGTCGCCGCTACTTTTTGCTGCTATGAAAAACGCAAAGTGAGTAGATGCGCTGCTGGCAAATTTTTTCGCTCGGTAGTTTAAAAAGAACTTTTGCAAAAGAAAATTAATTTATACGCAGGAAAAAGTGACCGCTAAAATGAAATGCTAGATGAAGAAAAGGCCCTTAAGCTAACATCAACAGCTTCTATTTCATACCCATATTTTTCAAACACATCCAAGGGTTACCCGGGTCCACGTGTTGGTCTATATCTCGAGACCCTAGTCACACAGCGGTATAAAAAATACTCTGTACTAAAGCACACATCAACAGCTTCAATTTCATATCCATAATGTAAAACACATACTAGTGTTACCCTGATCCACGTTTTGGCCTGTATCTCGAGACCCTAGTCACCATTAGGTATGAAAACTACCCTGTACTAAAGCACTCATAAACAGCTTTGATTTGATATCCATATTGTATAAATACTGTCTAGGGGTACATGAACCCACGTTTTGGCCTATTTCTCGAGACCCTAGTCACCCAGAGGTGTGAAAATTACCCCCTACTTAAGCACTCATCGCCAGCTGTCATTTATTACCCATATTGTATAAACACATTCCAGGGTTACTCGGGTACACGTTTTGGCCTATAACTCGGGATCCTAGTCACCATTAGGTATGAGAACTACCCTGTACTAAAGCATTCATCAACAGCTTTCATTTGATATCCATATTGTATAAACACATTCTAGGGGTACAGGGCCCATGTTTTGGCCTATATTTCGAGACCCTAGTGACCCAGGGGTATGAAAATTACCCTCTACTAAAGCACTCATCAACGGCTTTCATTTGTTATCCATATTGTATAAACACATTGTATGGGTACACGGGTCCACGTTTTGGCCTAAATCTCGAGACCCTTGTCACCCAGGGGTATGAAAACTACCCTCTACTAAAACACTCATCAACAGCTTTCATTGGATATCCATATTCTATAAACGCATTCTAGGGCTACCCGGGTCCACGTTTTTGCCTATGTCTCGAGACCCTAGTTACCCAGCGGTGTAAAACTTACTCTGTACTAAAGTATACAGCAACAGCTTCAATTTGATGCCCATAATGTAAAAACACATTCTAGGTGTATCCGGGTCCACGTTTTGGCCTATATCTCGAGACCCTAGTCACCAATAGGTATGAAAACTACCCTGTACTAAAGCACTCATCAACAGCTTCAATTTGATACCCATAATGAAAAAACACTATCTAGGCGTTCACGGGCTCACGTTTTGGCCTATATCTAGAGACCATATTCACCCAGGGGTATGAAAATTACCCTCCACTAAAGCACTCATCAACAGCTTTCATTTGTTATCCATATTCTATAAACACATTCTAGGGGTACCCGGGTCCACGTTTTGGCCTATATCTCGAGACCCTAGTCACCCAGGGGTATGAAAATTACCCTCTACTAAAGAACTCATCAACAGCTTTCATTTGATATCCATATCCTATAAACACATTCTAGGGGTATCCGGGTCCATGTTTTGGCCTACATCTCGAGACCCTAGTCACCCAGCGGTGTAAAACTTACTTTGCACTATAGCATACATCAACAGCTTCAATTTGATACCCATAATGTAAAAACACTATCTAGGCGTATACGGGCCCACGTTTTGGCCTATATCTCGAGACCCTGGGCGTCGATCCTGAATTTCCTTTGCTATAAACCTCACGGAGCCCGATACCTTTCCAACGAATGCAAAATCGGTTCGTGCGTTCTGGAGTTATAGCGTCAGGAAGGAAAACCCGACTTATTTTTATATTATAGATACATGAAAGGCGCGACAACCTCCGAAGAGATTTAAGGCCGAGCTTCTCTTGCAATTTGCGTCGTGCTACTTTTAATTTTTCCTACAAATTGGGGGGACACGACTAAGTATTTGTTTTATGCCGACCCCGAACGGCATCTGCAAGGCAGATGAGTTTTCACTGAGAGATTTTCATGGCAGAAATACACTCGGAGTGCTTGCCAAACACTGCCGAAGGGCGACCCCGCTTAAAAAAGTATTCTTTTAATTGAAAAAATTGGCTTCTAAAATTTTGATGTTGCTTTGCCCGGGGTTTGAACCCAGGATCTTGGGTGTGGTAGGCGGAGCACGCTACCATCACACCACGACGGCCGCGCATTATTTGTATTTTGTTTCGATGTTTCTTCGTATTCGATGAAAATTCTTTATTGCAATATTTCCTCATTAACATTCATTTGTTAAATAAAATCTTTTTTATGTATGTTTGTTTAATGGTATGTTCAGTTTATACTTATATTTAAGAATTCATGAGCTTAACACCGGCCTGTAATAATTGAATTTCAATTATTATGTTTTCTAAGAGAAACTGAAAAGAAAGAAACATTTACTGGCATATTGCGATGGAACCATTTCGAAAACCGCCAACGTAATCATCACCAGGCAATTTTGTAATGTAATCAAAGGTTTCACCGGGATTCGAACCGTGAATCACATGGTGAAACTGCCGTTGCCTTTAACCACTAGGCTATCCTGCTGGTATTTGTTTTCATGCTTACTTCAGTTTTTCTCATTTCTACACTAACAACACAATTGAGACTTTTTGTCTTTATATTAATTTGTGTGCCATGTAGATTTGTTTTTGTAAAGTTCTTCTTCGTTGCGAATGAGAAGCTTTGTAAACTCGGGCTCAGTTACATATTTATGTATGTTTGTTTAATGGTGTGTTCAGTTTATACTTTTATTTAAGAATTCATGAGCTTAACACCGGCTTATAATAATTGAATTTCAGTTATTATGTTTTCTGAGAGAAACTGAAAAGAAAGAAACATTTACTGGCATATTGCGATGGAACCATTTCGAAAACCGCCTACGTAATCATCATCAGGCAATTTTGTAATGTTATCAAAGGTTTCACCGGGATTCGAACCGTGAATGACATGGTGAAACTGCAGTTGCCTTTAACCACTAGGCTATCCTGCTGGTATTTGTTTTCATGCTTACTTCAGTTTTTCTCATTTCTACACTAACAACACAATTGAGACATTTTGTCTCTATATTAATTTGTGTGCCATATAGATTTGTTTTTGTAAAGTTCTTCTTCGTTGCAAATGAGAAGCTTTGTAAACTCGGGCTCAGTTACATATTTATGTATGTTTGTTTAATGGTGTGTTTAGTTTATACTTTTATTTAAGAATTCATGAGCTTAACACCGGCTTATAATAATTGAATTTCAGTTATTATGTTTTCTAAGAGAAACCGAAAAGAAAGAAACATTTACTGGCATATTGCGATGGAACCATTTCGAAAACCGCCAACGTAATCATCATCAGGCAATTTTCTAATGTTATCAAAGGTTTCACCGGGATTCGAACCGTGAATCACATGGTGAAACTGCAGTTGCCTTTAACCACTAGGCTATCCTGCGGGGATTTGTTTTCATGCTTACTTCAGTTTTTCTCATTTCTACACTAACAACACAATTGAGACATTTTGTCTCTATATTAAATTGTGTGCCATGTAGATTTGTTTTTGTAAAGTTCTTCTTCGTTGCAAATGAGAAGCTTTGTAAACTCGGGCTCAGTTACATATTTATGTATGTTTGTTTAATGGTGTGTTCAGTTTATACTTTTATTTAAGAATTCATGAGCTTAACACCGGCTTATAATAATTGAATTTCAGTTATTATGTTTTCTAAGAGAAACTGAAAAGAAAGAAACATTTACTGGCATATTGCGATGGAACCATTTCGAAAACCGCCAACGTAATCATCATTAGGCAATTTTGTAATGTTATCAAAGGTTTCACCGGGATTCGAACCGTGAATCACATGGTGAAACTGCAGTTGCCTTTAACCACTAAGCTATCCTGCTGGTATTTGTTTTCATGCTTACTTCAGTTTTTCTCATTTCTACACTAACAACACAATTGAGACATTTTGTCTCTATATTAATTTGTGTGCCATGTAGATTTGTTTTTGTAAAGTTCTTCTTCGTCGCGAATGAGAAGCTTTGTAAACTCGGGCACAGTTTTACATATTTATGTATGTTTGTTTAATGGTGTGTTCAGTTTATACTTTTATTTAAGAATTCATGAGCTTAACACCGGCTTATAATAATTGAATTTCAGTTATTATGTTTTCTAAGAGAAACTGAAAAGAAAGAAACATTTACTGGCATATTGCGATGGAACCATTTCGAAAACCGCCAACGTAATCATCATCAGGCAATTTTCTAATGTTATCAAAGGTTTCACCGGGATTCGAACCGTAAATCACATGGTGAAACTGCAGTTGCCTTTAACCACTAGGCTACCCTGCTGGTATTCCTTTTCATACTTAATTCAGTTTTTCTCATTTCTACACTAACAACACAATTGAGACATTTTGTCTCTATATTAATTTGTGTGCCATTTAGATTTGTTTTTGTAAAGTTCTTCTTCGTTGCGAATCTTTTTTGTTTTCAGTTACTTTTAGAAGGCCAAGTTTATCAATTTTTTATTTAAAATGCTATGCAAAAAAAAAATTGTAAATTTAGTCAAAAACCTAGATCTGGAAGTGAACCGTTAAGAAAATATTGCAAAACTACCAATAGAGTAGATAATGACATTCTTATTGAACAGAAACAAATTTCAAAGTGTAAAAGTATTTGTAGTTAAGTTATTCGCATTCATCCTCTTTTCCATAATATAACAAGTAAGGAAGGTTAAGTTCGGGTGTAACCGAACATTACATACTCAGTTGAGAGCTATGGTGACATAGCATGTGAAAATAACCGTGTAGGAAGATGAACCGAGGGAAACCCTGGAATGTGTTTGTATGACATGTGTATCAAATGAAAGGCATTAAAGAGTATTTTATGTGTAAAATTACTAGCCCGGATCGGAATAAAAATACCACAGATGCGGTTATAATGTCATTTAATAGTGAACTGAACTCTTAAGACTAATTACAATTATGTTTGTTTAGTAAAGCAATGTTTAAGTTGTGTTAGGAGAGAGTAAAAGTAAATGTAAATGAAAAGCAATTGTGTTAGTGTTAATCACATATCTCATTCTCTATGATTTTCTACATCCTGGGTCCGGGGAAAAATTGTTGAAATCTCGATCGGATACAAGTGCTGCACCGACCGTTTTAAAATTTGCTTATTTGCCAGCTCCACATCACACGCTCTTATGCGACCATCTCTGCCCTTGTATATGGTTTTGATGATACCAACTTTCCACAAAAGCCTTGGTTTCAGCTCATCATACACGAACACTATGTCGCCTTCAGTAATGCTACGACTTGGTCCACTCTTACAATGATGAATAGATCGAAGCTGATTAAGATAATCCCTATGCCATCGCTTTAAATAACGTTTAAGCAATGGCTGCTGCAAATACCACGACTGCGTTAACGACGCCTGTGTTACTGGTAAATTTGTAGAAAATAAAAAAGAATTGAGATTATTCAAAAAATGGCCTGGAGTCAATGCCTCCAGATCGTTGTGATCATTGGTAATGTAGGCTAATGGTCTTGAGTTGATGACGCTCTTGATTTCCGTCAACAAAGTAGCTAATTCGTCTGCTGAAAGTCTGGCCTTGCCAATGTCCGCTTTAAGTGCACATTTCACGCTTCTTACTAAGCGTTCCCAGAAACCACCCCACCAAGCTGCTCTCTCAGGTATATATTGCCATTTTATGCCCTTATGTGCTGCTAAACGATGCACTTCGTCACTTTTAAGTAAAATGTCAAGCTTTCGAAGCTCAAAGTCAGCACGTTTGAAGGTCTTTGCATTATCTGAGATAATCGTAGCAGGTACACCTCTTCTCGACGTAAATCGTCTGATTGCTTCCATGCAGCTCTTCGTGGTCATATCAGGTACTAGTTCAAGGTGTATAGCTCGTATTGCTGCACATGTAAACAACATAATGTATACCCTTTTCTTTTAACCTTGCTGCCATCAGCGCTGTTGTCAATTCCTGTTTCGGTAACGTTAACTCAGCTTTATCATTACTTTCGGCAATTGGACTTACTCGATTTTTTGAGTACACAATATTAGTAAGAATCCTTCCAGTTGGCTTTATTTGCCGACAATATGCTACTGCTCCATATGCCTTTGGGCTCGCATCAGCAAAGACGTGCAATTGTAAAATCGAATCACTACCTGCTGACAGACACCGATCAACGTAAAAGGTTTCGAGTACTGAACGCTCCTCTTGCCACTGTGAGAACGATCTCTGAATTTCGCCGTCCATTATGACATCCCACTCTTTCTTTTGCCGCCAAACTTCTTGCAGTAAAATTTTTATTCTGACTGTGAATGGGCCCAATAGCCCTAACGGGTCGTAAATTTTAGCCATCGCCTTTAAAATGTTGCGTTTCGTAGGTCGTAATGTTTGAATGTAATCGTTGCACGATTTTAAATCTACGGAAATCTTGTCATCTATCGTGCACCAAGTCAACCCAAGAACTTTCTGCACAGTCATGCCTATTTCGTCCGATGAGAACTCTCGCCTTACCTCTCTATCGTTTGAGTTCCATTTCCTCAAATTAAATTTGGCAGCCTCCATTACTGTTTGAGCTTGTTTAGCAACATAAATTGCTGCTTCTTGGGTTGGTTCACTAAATATTAGGTCGTCGACGTAAAAGGATGCTTTAAGCTTTTCACACAGCTCGACATTATTTTTTAAACTTTCATTCAAATGACCACGTATGGTGCTAGCTAATAGGAAAGGGCTGGATGAAACGCCAAACGTAACCCTAGTCATACGATAGATTGCTAATTCTGGTTTATGTTGATCTGTGCTTGGACATGACTTGTACCATAAAAAACGATGAGTATCTCTGCCCGATTCGTCCAGTAAAATCTGATGGAACGCTTTCTCAATATCGCTCACTACAGCGATACGATTTTGTCTAAACCGTAGTACCATGGTGAATAAATCGGCAACAATATTAGATCCTTCGCTTAGATGATCATTCAACGATGTATGACCAGATTCGCTCGAAGAGGCATCGAAAACAATTCTAACTTTGGTTGTGCTATTACTTTCTTTATAAACAGGTTTATGCGGCATGTAATAAGTCGGTTGGAGAGACTCAATGTTAGGTACAATTTCCGCAATTTTGTTTTCGATGAGGCTAACTTCTTGGTCATATTCTTCAATCTTTTCTTAATTTTTTAGAAGTTTGGTTGTCAAGGACTGTAATCGACCCAAAGCTATTTGGAAATTATCACGGAAATCTTCGCTTGTTAGCTTCCACGGTAATTTTACAGAGTACCTACCGTCCGCTTTCTGATCTATTGCTGCCGAAATGTCGGTGGGTTTATTGTCGTTTACGATACCTACTGATTCAAGATTCCAAAACTTTTTTATATCAAATTCTATAGGTTTGCTGGCTTTAGTATGCTCTCTTTGTTCTAAAGTTTCTTTATTTTCGATTAAAAACTCACTTTGTTTCTTTTCCTTTTTGCTATTTCTAACATTCTTCATCGTTTGTTTATTTTCACTCAATATCAGGGCTATTTGTCCGCTTTTATCCCGATCAATTTCGCCTTGCAATGTCCAATCGAAAAAGGTTTTTATCGCGAACAAATTACCACTAATTCGTTTTGTTTCCGAAGTATTAAACCTCCAATAATAATCTTGCCCGATTAGCAAATTAATTCCCTGCAAAAGTCGTTCGCTGCTTTTATTAGCATCAGCAAGCTCATATTTTATTTGCTTACATGTTTTGCTTTTTATTTCGTTTATTTCGTCTGCCACTGACACTAAATCTGCACAGATATTTGGAACGACGATCGCCTTTATTAAAATTGTTTTTTCATTATATTGACTTTGCAATAGAATTTGCACGCACTCATATTTTTTAGGTGATTTGTTTTTATTATCACCAAAACCAATTATTGTTGTTTCTTCAACACCACACGGTTTTAGTTTCAGCATTTTTGCTACCTGCTCATGCACAAATGTTCGTTGACTGCCATTGTCCATCACTATTCTTGATAACACTTTTTTTGTATTGTTCTCGCTACTAATGATGGCTCTCGCTGTTTGCAGTAAATACTCCGAATGTCTATCTCATGCTAGTGTGCTTAATGCAGCCGACTTGTTATTGCTTTCGCTCCCTTCTTTTCCAGCTGCTTCGGATGCGCTCTGGTGCTGAGTTCTCTGCTCCCCTTCAAACCCTTTCTCACGTCGTTCACACATTGTTGTTAGGTGTCTTCTTGAGCATTTTTTACACTTGACCCAATATGCTTTGCAAAATTTTGATGTGTGGTTTTTCTTGGTACAGCGAAAACATCGTATCTCCTTTTGCAATACCTTCTTCTTTTCTGCTACGCTAATCACGCTTTTACAGTTTTGTGCATTATGATTTTCTTTATTACATAATATATACATTTATCGTTCGCGGCTATAGAAACTAAGCCGGTGGCTGTACCTGGCTTGGCTTTGTTGATACTTTTGTTGTCGCTTTTTTTCGGTGTTTCTGATAACTGTGCCTTCTCTAAGGCTTCGATCTCTCTTTTCATATATTGAAGAATCGCTTTAAGCTGGTCATCTTCTATTTCCTTCATTGTGCTATTTAAGGCGGAAGATGCCGTTGCTTTTGTTTCAGGCAATCGAAAAAATTGTACTCGCATTTGCTTAGGTAAGCACTTGATAATAACGGATTTTACGGTGATCGCATATTGAGCTGAAGTGACCTTCAACGCGGACAAAGTTCGCGTGGTTGACATCACCTGATTGTACAATGACCGTAAACCTTGAACATCGCTGATACTTTGTACTGGCTCTAAATTAAGAAGTTTTTGTACATATTTCTCGATAATTTTTTCGGTATTTCCGAATTCTTCTTGTAGTAGTGCTATGGCTTCATAATAACATTCTTCTGTAGGAGTGAAGCCATGGATCGTTGATGCTGCCCCGTCAATTAATGCTTGACTCAAAAGTTGAACTTTGCCGCCGATGACAGAAGGGGGTTATCATGCACTGTTGGCTTGAATTGTTCCCAGAAGTGCAACCATTTTTCAAAGCTTCCATCGAATTTCTTCAGATCCAGATATTTGAGCTTAACTCCATGAGAAGGTTGTCCACTAGCCCCATTTAAGGACGTATTTGGTGTATGCTCACCTCGGTTTTCTAAACTCTTTTCGCGAGCTTCCAACTTCGCGATATTGTAATTGCCTTGTCGTCATAATCTAGCACTACTTCGCATTCCTTCTCCATATCCTCTTGCTTTATTAGTTTCCTTACCGCTAGGTCAGCCTTTTTTAAATTATCATGCGCATTTTTTAACCTGTGCAAGAGCGTCCCTATGTTTTCGAGCAAGTTTTGCTTTTCACTCGAATGGGAAAATTCTGTGTTTTCCAAGTAATCAGTAGCTTGATTAATAAGCTTTGTAAGCTGACCCCGACAAGTAGCCCGCTGAACTACATCCATGTTACTTTACAATAGCACTTTCAATTAAAATTAGATACCGCAGTTGATCGTATTATGCAAATTATTTACTCGCAAGAATATCGTCTTTATTTTTCGCTAGAGTTCACTAAACGCACATACGTTACAGTTATTATTATTATTATTATTAAAACTTGCTACTTTAAAAAATTACCGCTTCCGGGTTCCGGCACCATGTGTAAAATTACTAGCCCGGATCGGAATAAAATATCACAGATGCGGTTATAATGGCATTTAATAGTGAACTGAACTCTTAAGACTAATTACAATTATGTTTGTTTAGTAAAGCAATGTTTAAGTTGTGTTAGGAAAGAGTAAAAGTAATTGTAAATGAAATGCAATTGCGTTAGTGTTAATCACATATCTCATTCTCTATGATTTTCTACATTTTATGAGGGAGTGGGCCATAGTTCTATAGGTGGACGCTATTTAGGGATATCGCCATAAAGGTGGATCAGGGTTGACTCAAGAATTTGTTTGTACGATATGGGTATCAAATTAAAGGTGTTAATGAGTATTTTAAAAGGGAGTAATCCTTAGTTCCATAGGTGGACGCCGTTTCGAGATATCTCCATAAAGGTGGACCACGGGTGACCCTAGAATATGTTTGTACAATATGGGTATCAAAAGAAAGGTGTTAATGAGTATTTTAAAAGTGAGTGATCCTTAGTTCCATAGGTGGACGCCGTTTCGAGATATCGCCATAAAGGTGGACCAGGGGTGACCCTAGAAATTGTTTGTACGATATGGGTATCAAATTAAAGGTATTAATGAGGGGTTTAAAAGGAAGTGGTGGTAGTGGTATAGGTGGTCGCCCTTTCGAGATATCGCCATAAAGGTGGACCAGGGGTGACTGTAGAATGCGTTTGTACAATATGGGTATCAAACGAAAGGTGTTAATGAGTATTTTAAAAGGGAGTGGGCCTTAGTTCTATAGGTGGACTATAGAATGTGTTTGTACGATATGGGTATCAAATTAAAGGTATTAATGAGGGTTTTAAAAGGGAGTGGTGGTAGTTGTATAGGTGGCCGCCATTTCGAGATATCGCCATAAAAGTGGACCAGGGGAGACTCCAGAATACGTTTGTACAATATGGGTATCAAACGGAAAGTGTTATGGAGTATTTTAAAAGGGAGTGGGCCTTAGTTCTATAGGTGGACGCCTTTTCGAGGTATCGCAATAAAGGTGGACCAGGGGTGACTCTAGACTTTGTTTGTACGATATGGGTATCAAATTAAAGGTGTTAATGAGTATTTTAAAAGGGAGTGGGCCTTAGTTCTATAGGTGGACGCATTTTCGAGATATCGCCGTTATGGTGGACCAGGGGTGACTCTAGAATTTGTTTGTACGACATGGGAATCAAATGAAAGGTGTTAATGAGTATTTTAAAAGGGAGTGGGCCTTAGCCCTATAGGTGGACGCCTTTTCGGGATATCGTTATAAAGGTGGACCAGGGGTGACTCTAGAATGCGTTTGTACAATATGGGTGTCAAATGAAAGGTGTTAATGAGTATTTTTAAAAGGGAGTGGGCCTTAGTTCTATAGGTGGACGCCTTTTCGAGGTATCGCCATAAAGGTGGACCAGGGGTGACTCTAGAATGTGTTTGTACGATATTGGTATCAAATTAAAGGTATTAATGAGAGTTTTAAAAGGGAGTGGTGGTAGTTGTATATGTGAAGGCGTTTTCCAGATATCGACCAAAATGTAGACCAGGGTGACCCAGAACATCATCTGTTGGATACCTCTAATTTATTTATATATGTAATACCTGCCAAGATTTCAAGGGTTTTTTATTTCGCCCTGCTGAACTTTTCCATTTTTTTCTACTTAATATGGTAGGTGTCACAACCAT
The DNA here is from genome assembly GCF_040869045.1 of Eurosta solidaginis. NCBI lineage: Eukaryota > Metazoa > Arthropoda > Insecta > Diptera > Tephritidae > Eurosta > Eurosta solidaginis. Next base: position 20,309,353 of record NC_090324.1, read on the forward strand.
TTTACATAGTTTTTTCTAAAGTTATATTTCGCGTCAATAAACCAATCCAATTACCATGTTTCATCCATTTTTTCGTATTTGGTATAGAATTATGGCATTTTTTTTCATTTTTCGTAATTTTCGATAGCGAAAAAGTGGGCGTGGTCATAGTCGGATTTCGTTCATTTTTTATACCAAGATAGAGTGAGTTCAGGTAAGTACGTGAACTAAGTTCAGTAAAGATATGTCGATTTTTGCTCAAGTTGGACAGACGGAAGACTGTGTATAAAAACTGGGCATGGCTTCAACCGATTTCGCCCATTTTCACAGAAAACAGTTAGCGTCATAAAATCTATGCCCCTAAAGGAAGGATTGGTAAATTTTTGTTCGACTTATGGCATTAAAAGTATCCTAGACAAATTAAATGAAAAAGGGCGGAGTCACGCCCATTTTGAAATTTTCTTTTATTTTTGTATTTTGTTGCACCATATCATTACTGGAGTTGAATATTGACATAATTTTCTTATATACTGTAAAGATATTAAATTTTTTGTTAAAATTTTACTTAAAAAATTTTTTTTTTTTAAAGTGGGCGTGGTCCTTCTCCGATTTTGCTAATTTTTATTTAGCGTACATATAGTAATATGAGTAACGTTCCTGCCAAATTTCATCATGATATCTTCAACGACTGCCAAATTACAGCTTGCAAAAGTTTTAAATTTCCTTATTTAAAAGTGGGCGGTGCCACGCCCATTGTCCAAAATTTTAATAATTTTCTGTTCTGCGTCATAAGTTCAACTCACCTACCAAGTTTCGTCGCTTTATCTGTCTTTGGTAATGAATTATTGCACTTTTTCGGTTTTTCGAAATTTTCGATATCGAAAAAGTGGGCGTGGTTATAGTCCGATATCGTTCATTTTAAATAACGATCTGAGATGAGTGCTCAGGAACCTACATACCAAATTTCATCAAGATACCTCAAAATTTACTCAAGTTATCGTGTTAACGGACGGACGAACGGACATGGCTCAATCAAATTTTGTTTCGATCCTGATGATTTTGATGTATGGAAGTCTATATCTATTTCGATTCCTTTATACCTGTACAACCAACCGTTATCCAATCAAACTTAATATACTCTGTGAGCTCTGCTCAACTGAGTGTAAAAATAAGTCGGGTTTTCCTTCCTGACGCTATAACTCCAGAACGCACTAACGGATTTCCATGTTTTTGCATTCGCTGGAAAGGTCTCAGGAATTCAGGATCGACGCACAGGGGCTCGAGATATAGGCCAAAACCTGGACCCGGTTACCCCTGGAATGTGTTTATAGAATATGGATAACAAATGAAAGCTGCTGATGAGTTCTTTAGTAGAGGGTAATTTTCATACCCTTGGGTGACTAGGGTCTCAAGATATAGGCCAAAACGTGGGCCCGTGAACGCCTAAATAGTGTTTTTACATCATGCGTATCAAATTGAAGCTGTTGATGTATGCTTTAGTAGAGAGCAAGTTTTACACCTCTTTGTAACTAGGGTCTCGAGATATAGGCCAAAATGTGTTTTTACATTATGAATATCAAATTGAAGCTGTTGATGTGTGCTTTAGTACAGAGCAAGTTTTACACTTCTGGGTAACTAGGGTCTCGAGATATGGGCCAAAAAATGGACCCGGATACCACTAGAATGTGTGTATTATGGATATCAAATGAAAGCTGCTGCTGAGAGCTTTAAAGTAATTATCATTGTGATATTCGATTTAGTCTCATCAGCCTGGCAAAACTGATAAATATGCATGCGAAACCGAAATGAAGACATGAATTTATTATACCCACATACCGATTTACATACGTCCTATTCGATTTGCCTGAAATTTGGTATATAAGTTTCCCTATGTTAGTATTTACGATGGTTTTTTCCGGAAAGTAGACCAGAGACGAACTGGGACTAGGATTACGACTAGGACTGGGACTGAGACTGAGATTCGCAGTGGGACTGGGACTGAGACTCGGAATGGGACTGGAACAAAATACATACCACCCTCTGGGACTGGCAATCAGATATGAAGAAGAATGGGAAAAAGTTGAGAATGAGAAAAGAGAGAAGGAGACTGAGAAAGAGATAGAATGAGATGAAGATGGAGATAGATGAAGCGAAAAATACGGGGGGAGGAGTGAATACAAAGATTAGGAAAAGTGTAGAGGGGCGAGGGCAGAGTTAGACGGAAAAAGCTTATTAAAATGTATTCAGATAGACCAAATTTAGGCAGAAAAACGTCTGTCGGGTCTGCTAGTCTAATATATAAAATTCTTGTGTCACGGTGTTAGAGGCATAACTCCTCCGAAACGGCTAAACCGCTTCTCACCAAATTTTTGGAGCATATTGGGTAGGCCTGAGAATCGGCCAACGTCTACCTTTTTTAGGGTCTTGAGATCAAAAAGTGGACCTGGGTAATCCCACGCCCCTGTGGTGTGAGATGTGGCTAAACAGTTTATGCAGTAGCGATTGATGCGTGCAGACTCATATCGCTCTGCTGCAGTCATGGCCAAAAACGCATGGTAATGGCGCAAAGAGTAGGGGCGGCAGCACAGCCTGCATTTTCCGCGCTCCATTATGAGAGCTGTGTAGAAATTTGAGAGAAAACAAAAAAAAAGAAAACGAAAATAGAGGAATTAGCTTTGATATTAAAAGAGAAGGGAGGCAAAAGGATTTGGAGGGATAGGGCACAGGACGTGTGTGAGAGGGGGCTATGACATGGGTAATAAACATATCTTTGTAATGTTGCGCCTAATTGTGCCGTTCTGGGTGTGAATGTCGACGACGCCAACGTTCTCGTCAGGTCCTACGTGTAGGTTTGAAATTCAACCTAGTCGCCATTCGTTGGGGGGCAGAAGGTCATCTTTGATGACGACTAGGTTCCCTACCTTGACGTTGGGTTCTTGGGCCTTCCATTTTTGACGCTTATGCAATTCCTTTAAATATTCATTTTTCCAGCGATTGCTGAACTGATGGTGAAGGACTTTCAGTTTCTGCCATCGGTGGAGCAGGCTAAGATTGTCGGGATTGGGTTCTGGGAGAGACAGCAGGGGGATTCCCGCAAAAAGTTGCCTGGGGTTAAGATGAGTAAATCATGGGGGTCTTCGGACATTGGAGAGAGCGGTCTAGAATTGAGGACCGCTTCAATTCGAACTAGAAGTGTCGAGAACTCTTCAAACGAGAATTTATGGTTTCCGGCAACATTGTGGAAGTATATTTTGAAGCTCTTCACTGCTGCTTCCCAGAAACCCGCCCATGTGAGGAGCGTACGGGGGGATGAACTGCCAAGAGAGGCCATGCAGAGCGTATTTGTCGGCTATGTCCGAGGCGGCTTCACTTAGAAAAGACGATAGTTCTTTCTGAATTCCTCGTTGAGCTCCGATGAACGTTTTTCCATAATCTGACATCATCTTATGAAGCAGGCTGCGGCGACCGGCAAAGCTAGCAAAAGCGGCTCTAAATGTTTCCGTTGTTAGGTCCGAACAGGCTTCTAGGTGAATAGCCTTGCTAGAGAAGCAGACAAACACACAGACGTAAGCCTTTGTGTGGGAGGCTCGACGTAGTGCAGAATCGACACCTGTTGTGTGAAAGGGTAAGGTATAAGTCGTCCTTTCCGCTGGTAGAGCAACCATTATCTGCGACTTCTTCTTTTGCTTGTACACCGTACATGGTTTGCAATTAGAAATATAGGATTTTATTTTGAGCTTTAATTTAGGGATGTAGTATTCTTGTTGTACCATTCGGACCATGAGTTGTTTTTCTGCATGCAGAAGCGTTGAGTAGGGTATTATAGGGTAACGCTCGTTGTCGCTCATAGGCGCCTTACTGAACCGCCCATTCACGTGTGGGAGGCCTTTGGCGTCGAGGATGGGATTCAGGGATAAGAGAGAGCATTTTTATACTCAATTCAGCAGAGCTCACAGAGTATATTAACTTTGATTGGATAACGGTTGGTTGTACAGGTATAAAGGAATCGAGATAGATATAGACTTCCATATATCAAAATAATCAGTATCGAAAAAAAGTTTGATTGAGCCATGTCCGTCCGTCCGTCCGTTAACACGATAACTTGAGTAAATTTTGAGGTATCTTAACGAAATTTGGTATGTAGGTTCCTGGGTACTCATCTCAGATCGCTAAACGAACGATATCGGACTATAACCACGCCCACTTTTTCGATATCGAAAATTTCGAAAAATCGAAAAAGTGCGATAATTCATTACCAAAGACGGATAAAGCGATGAAACTTGGTAGGTGGGTTGAACTTATGACTCAGAATAGAAAATAAGTAAAATTTTGGAGAATGGGCGTGGCACCGCCCACTTTTAAAGGAAGGTAATTTAGAAGTTTTGCAAGCTGTAATTTGGCAGTCGTTGAAGATATCATGATGAAATTTGGCAGGAACGTTACTCCTATTACTATATGTATGCAAACTAGCAAAATCGGAGAACAACCACGCCCACTTTAAAAATTTTTTTTTTTTTTTACAAAAAATTTAATATCCTTACAGTATATAAGTAAATTATGTCAACATTCAACTCCAGTAATGATATGGTGCAACAAAATACAAAAACTAAAGAAAATTTCAAAATGGGCGTGGCTTCGCCCTTTTTCATTTGATTTGTCTAGGATACATTTAATGCCATAAGTCGAACAAATATTTACCAATCCTTGTGAAATTTGGTAGGCGCTTAGAATCTAGGACGATAACTGTTTTCTGTGAAAACGGGCGAAATCGGTTGAAGCCACGCCCAGTTTTTATACTCAGTAGATCGTCTGTCCTTCCGCTCGGCCGTTAACACGATAACTTGAGCAAAAATCGATATATCTTTACTAAACTCAGTTCACATAATTATCTGAACAAACTTTGTATTCGTATAAAAAATGACCGAAATCCGACTATGACCACGCCCACTTTTTCGATTTCGAAAAATACGAAAAATGAAAAAAATGCCATAATTCTATACCAAATACGAAAAAAGGAATGAAACATGGTAATTGCATTGGTTTATTGACTCAAAATATAACTTTAGAAAAAAACTTTGTAAAATGGGTGTGACACCTACCATATTAAGTAGAAGAAAATGAAAAAGTTCTGCAGGGCGAAATCGAAAGCCCTTGGAATCATTTCAGGAATAATTTTCGTGGCTATATAAATAAATTAGCGGTATCCGACAGATGATGTTTTGGGTCACCCTGGTCCACATTTTGGTCGAAATCTCGAAAACGCCTTCACATATAAAACTACCACAACTCCCTTTTAAAATTCTTATTAATACCTTTAATTTGACACCGATATTGTACAAACACATTATAGAGTAACCCCTGGTCCTCCTTTATGGCGATATATCGAAAAGGCGTCCACCTATAGAACTAAGGCCCACTCCCTTTTAAAATACTCATTATCACCTTTCGTTTGATACTCATAATGTACAAACGCATTCTAGAGTCAACCCTGGTCCACCTTTATAACGATATCCCGAAAAGGCGTCCACCTATAGAACTAAGGCCCAATCCCTTTTAAAATACTCATTAACACCTTTCATTTGATACCCATATCTTAAACAAATTCTAAAGTCACCCCTGGTCCACCTTTACGGCGATATCTCGAAAAGGCATCCACCTATAGAAATAAGGCCCACTCCCTTTTAAATGAAAGCTGCTGATGAGTTCTTTAGTAGAGGGTAATTTTCATACCCTTGGGTAACTAGGGTCTCAAGATATAGGCCAAAACGTGGGCCCGTGAACGCCTAAATAGTGTTTTTACATCATGCGTATCAAATTAAAGCTGTTGATGTGTGCAAGTTTTACACCTCTGAGTAACTAGGGTCTCGAGATATAGGCCAAAATGTGTTTTTACATTATGAATATCAAATTGAAGCTGTTGATGTGTGCTTTAGTACAGAGCAAGTTTTACACTTCTGGGTAACTTGGGTCTCGAGATATGGCCAAAAAATGGACCCGGATACCACTAGAATGTGTGTATTATGGATATCAAATGAAAGCTGCTGCTGAGAGCTTTAAAGTAATTTTCATTGTGATATTCGATTTAGTCTCATCAGCCTGGAAAAACTGATAAATATGCATGCGAAACCGAAATAAAGACATGAATTTATAATACCCACATACCGATTTACATACGTCCTATTCGATTTGCCTGAAATTTGGTATATAAATTTCCCAATGTTAGTGTTTACGATGCTTTTTTCCGGAAAGTAGACCAGAGACGAACTGGGACTGGGATTACGACTAGGACTGGGACTGAGACTGAGACTCGCAGTGGGAATGGGACTGAGACTCGGAATGGTACTGGAATAAAATAAATACCACCCTCTGGGACTGGCAATCAGATATGAAGAAGAATGGGAAAAAGTTGAGAGAAGAGAAAAGAGAGAAGGAGACTGAGAAAGAGATAGAATGAGATGAAGATGGAGATAGATGAAGCGAAAAATTCGGGGGGAGGAGTGAATACAAAGATTAGGAAAAGTGTAGAGGGGCGAGGGCAGAGTTAGACGGAAAAAGCTTATTAAAATGTATTCAGATAGACCAAATTTAGGCAGAAAAACGTCTGTCGGGTCTGCTAGTCTAATATATAAAATTCTTGTGTCACGGTGTTAGAGGCATAACTCCTCCGAAACGGCTAAACCGCTTCTCACCAAATTTTTGGAGCATATTGGGTAGGCCTGAGAATCGGCCAACGTCTACCTTTTTTAGGGTCTTGAGATCAAAAAGTGGACCTGGGTAATCCCACGCCCCTGTGGTGTGAGATGTGGCTAAACAGTTTATGCAGTAGCGATGGACGCGTGCAGACTCATATCGCTCTGCTGCAGTCATGGCCAAAAACGCATGGTAATGGCGCAAAGAGTGGGGGCGGCAGCACAGCCTGCATTTTCCGCGCTCCATTATGAGAGCTGTGGGAAAATTTCAGAGAAAAGAAAAAAAAGAAAACGAAAACAGAGGAATTAGCTGTGATATTAAAAGAGAAGGGAGGCAAGGGGATTTGGGGGGATAGGGCACAGGACGTGTGTGAGAGGGGGCTATGACATGGGTAATAAACATATCTTTGTAATGTTGCGCCTAATTGTGCCGTTCTGGGTGTGAATGTCGACGACGCGAACATTCTCGTCAGGTCCTACGTGTAGGTTTGAAATTCAACCTAGTCGCCATTCGTTGGGGGGCAGAAGGTCGTCTTTGATGACGACTAGGTTCCCTACCTTGACGTTGGGTTCTTGGGTCTTCCATTTTTGACGCTTATGCAATTCCTTTAAATATTCATTTTTCCAGCGGTTGCTGAACTGATGATGAAGGACTTTCAGTTTCTGCCATCGGTGGAGGAGGCTAAGATTGTCGGGATTGGGTTCTGGGAGAGACAGCAGGGGGATTCCCGCAAAAAGTTGCCTGGGGTTAAGACGAGTAAATCATGGGGGTCTTCGGACATTGGAGAGAGCGGTCTAGAATTGAGGACCGCTTCAATTCGAACTAGAAGTGTCGAGAACTCTTCACACGAGAATTTATGGTTTCCGGCAATCTTGTGGAAGTATATTTTGAAGCTCTTCACTGCTGCTTCCCAGAAACCCGCCCATGTGAGGAGCGTACGGGGGGATGAACTGCCAAGACAGGCCATGCAGAGCGTATTTGTCGGCTATTTCCGAGGCGGCTTCACTTAGAAAAGACGATAGTTCTTTCTGAATTGCTCGTTGAGCTCCGATGAACGTTTTTCCATAATCTGACATCATCTTATGAGGCAGGCTGCGGCGACCGGCAAAGCTAGCAAAAGCGGCTCTAAATGTTTCTGTTGTTAGGTCCGAACAGGCTTCTAGGTGAATAGCCTTGCTAGAGAAGCAGACAAACACACAGACGTAAGCCTTGGGGTGGGAGGCTCGACGTAGTGGGGATGTTTTGACGAGAAACGGGCCGGCAGAATCGACACCTGTTGTGTGAAAGGGTAAGGTATAAGTCGTCCTTTCCGCTGGTAGAGCAACCATTATCTGCGACTTCTTCTTTTGCTTGTACACCGTACATGGTTTGCAATTAGAAATATAGGATTTTATTTTGAGCTTTAATTAAGGATGTAGTATTCTTGTTGTACCATTCGGACCATGAATTGTTTTTCTGCATGGAGAAGCGTTGAGTAGGGTATTATAGGGTAACGCTCGTTGTCGCTCATAGGCGCCTTACTGAGCCGCCCATTCACGCGTGGGAGGCCTTTGGCGTCGAGCATGGGATTCAGGGATAAGAGAGAGCATTTTTATACTCAGTTCAGCAGAGCTCACAGAGTATATTAATTTTGATTGGATAACGGTTGGTTGTACAGGTATAAAGGAATCGAGATAGATATAGACTTCCACATATCAAAATAATCAGTATCGAAAAAAAATTTGATTGAGCCATGTCCGTCCGTCCGCCCGTTAACACGATAACTTGAGTACATTTTGAGGTATCTTAACGAAATTTGGTATGTAGCTTCCTGGGCACTCATCTCAGATCGCTATTTAAAACGAACGATATCGGACTATAACCACGCCCCCTTTTTCGATATCGAAAATTTCGAAAAATCGAAAAAGTGCGATAATTCATTACCAAAGACGGATAAAGCGATTAAACTTGGTAGGTGGGTTGAACTTATGACTCAGAATAGAAAATAAGTAAAATTTTGGACAAAGGGCTTGGCACCGCCCACTTTTAAAGGAAGGTAATTTAGAAGTTTTGCAAGTTGTAATTTGGCAGTCGTTGAAGACATCATGATGAATTTTGGCAGGAACGTTACTTGTATTACTATATGTATGCTTAATAAAAACTAGCAAAATCGGAGAACGACCACGCCCACTTTAAAAAAAAAATTTTTTTTTTTACAAAAAATTTAATATCTTTACAGTATATACGTAAATTATGTCAACATTCTACTCCAGTAATGATATGGTGCAACAAAATACAAAAACTAAAGAAAATTTCAAAATGGGCGTGGCTTCGCCATTTTTCATTTGATTTGTCTAGGATACATTTAATGCCATAAGTCGAACAAATATTTACCAATCCTTGTGAAATTTGGTAGGCGCTTAGAATCTAGGACGATAACTGTTTTCTGTGAAAACGGGTGAAATCGGTTGAAGCCACGCCCATTTTTTATACACAGTAGATCGTCTGTCCTTCCGCTCGGCCGTTAACACGATAACTTGAGCAAAAATCGATATATCTTTACTAAACTTAGTTCACATAATTATCTGAACACACTTTGTATTCGTATAAAAAATGGCCGAAATCCGACTATGACCACGCCCACTTTTTCGATTTCGAAAAATACGAAAAATGAAAAAAATGCCATAGTTCTATACCAAATACGAAAAAAGGAATGAAACATGGTAATTGCATTGGTTTATTGACTCAAAATATAACTTTAGAAAAAAACTTTGTAAAATGGGTGTGACACCTACCATATTAAGTAGAAGAAAATGAAAAAGTTCTGCAGGGTGAAATCGAAAGCCTTTGGAATCATTTCAGGAATAATGTTCGTGGTATTACATATATAAATAAATTAGCGGTACCCGACAGATGATGTTTTGGGTCACCCTGGTCCACATTTTGGTCGAAATCTCGAAAACGCCTTCACATATACAACTACCACAACTCCCTTTTAAAATACTCATTAACACCTTTCATTTGATACCCATATCGTATAAACACATTCTAGAGTCATCCCTGGTCCACCTTTATGGCGATAACTCGAAAAGGCGTCCACCTATAAAACTAAGACCCACTCCCTTTTAAAATACTCATTAACACCTTTCATTTGATACTCATATCGTACAAACAAATTCTAGAGTCACCCCTGGTCCACCTTTATGGCGATATCTCGAAAAGCCGTCCGCCTATAGAACTGAGGCCAACGCCCTTTTAAAAAACTCATTAGCACCTTTCTTTTCATAGCCATATCGTACAAACAAATTCTAGAGTCACCCCTGGTCCACCTTTATGGCGATATCTCGAAAAGGCGTCCATCTATAGAACTAAGGCCCACGCCCTTTTAAAATATTCATTAACACCTTTCATTTGATACCCATATCGTAAACAAATTCTAAAGTCACCCCTGGTCCACCTTTACGGCGATATCTCGAAAAGGCATCCACCTATAGAAATAAGGCCCACTCCCTTTTAAAATACTCATTAACACCTTTCATTTGAAACCCATATCGTACAAACAAATTCTAGAGTCACCCCTGGTCCACCTTTATATCGATATTTCGAAAAGCCGTCCACCCATAGAACTAAGGCCCACTCCCTTTTAAAATACTCATTAACACCTTTCATTTGATACCCATATCGTATAAACGCATTCTAGAGTCATCCCTGGTCCACCTTTATGGCGATATGTCGAAAAGGCGTCCACCTATAAAACTAAGACCCACTCCCTTTTAAAATACTCATTAACACCTTTCCTTTGATACCCATATCGTACAAACAAATTCTAGAGTCACCCCTGGTCCACCTTTATAGCGATATCTCGAAAAGGCATCCACCCATAGAACTAAGGACCACTCCCTTTCAAAATACTCATTAACACCTTTCATTTGATACCCATATCGTAAAAACAAATTCTAGAGTCACCCCTGGTCCACCTTTATGGCAATATCTCGAAAAGGCGTCCACCCATAAAACTAAGGCCCACTCCCTTTTAAAACACTCATTAACAACTTTCGTTTGACACCCATATTGCACAAACGTATTCTAGAGTCGCCCCTGGTCCACCTTTATAACGATATCCCGAAAAGGCGACCACCTATAGCACTAAGGCCCACTCCCTTTTAAAATACTCATTAATACCTTTCATTTGATATCCATGTCGTACAAACAAATTCTAGAGTCACCCATGGTCTGCCTTAATGGCGATATCTCGAAAATGCGTCCACCTATAGAACTAAGGCCCACTCATGCTCATTAACACCTTTAGTTTGATACCCATATCGTACAAACAAATTCTAGTGTGACCCCTGGTCCACCTTTATGGCGATATCTCGAAAAGGCGTCCACCTATAGAACTAAAGCCCACTCCCTTTTAAAATACTCATTAACACCTTTCATTTGATACCCATATCGTACAAACACATTCTAGAGTCACCCCTGGTCCACCTTTATGGCGATATCTCGAAAAGCCGTCCGCCTATACAACTGAGGCCAACGCCCTTTTAAAAAACTCATTAGCACCTTTCTTTTCATACCCATATCGTACAAACAAATTCTAGAGTCACCCCTGGTCCACCGTTATGGCGATATCTCGAAAAGGCGTCCATCTATAGAACTAAGGCCCACGCCCTTTTAAAATATTCATTAACACCTTTCATTTGATACCCATATCGTACAAACAACACATTCCAGGGTTACCCTAGGTTCATTTTCCTACATGATGATTTTCCCTTATTTTGTCTCCATAGCTCTCAACTGAGTATGTAATGTTCGGTTACACCCGAACTTAGCCTTCCTTACTTGTTTACTTATGGGTTTCGATGCTTTTAATAGTGAAATCGTGTCTCCTTAATGCATTTGTTGCGCTTGGAGGAAGAGGCGTTCTTTTGTGTGTGTTAATTCTGCGTGAGAAACCGAGATTGGTGGGGGGATTGGGAGTCCCTTTGCCTTATGAAGGAATCGGTAGACGAAGGACATTACCCGAAGCGCACGAGCATAGGAGGAGAAAAGTTTCAGCATATCGATGCTTTCTGTGGTGTGAAAAGTGACGATGGGTTTTTGTTCTAGGGGGGGTGTCGGTTTAGGCGTAGTGTTTGGCCAGATCTGAGAAGGTTTGGCTAACCAATCTAGTCAGTTCCACCAGAGTGGGCAGTAGACTAAGTCTTGGGGCAGACATCTTCGATTTCCTAGATCAGCTGGGTTGTCCTTGCTGGCTACATGTTTCCACGTCGCGTTGCTTACATTTTTGATGATCTGAGAGGTGCGGTTTGCAACGTAGGTTTTCCACATATGGGGTGGCTTTCCTAGCCATGCTAACACTATAGAAAAATCCGTCCATTGCATTAGTTCGTGAGGTGGTAGTTTTAGCTGAAGTCGAACTTGTTTTATTAATTTAGAGAGAAGAACTGCTCCGCAAAGTTCCAATCGAGGGAGACTGACCGTTTGTAAGGGAGCGACTTTACTTTTCGCCACAAGCAGGTGACAAGCGTGCACGTTTGGATAGGCGCAGAAGGCTTTTTCCGAGGCGTCTGAGAAACCGTGTAATTGAGTGGGTATTTCGGGGGAGAGTTGAACCCAACGGGAATTTTTATGTCGCTTATTGCCGTGAGACTTTCGTGAAAAGTCGTCCATTTCTGAAGGGCGTCGGCTTTGACTTATTCATCCCAGTCAGTTCCCTCCATCCATAGTTGCTGCAGTAGGATTTTTGCTGTGATCATAATTGGCGATAGCCATCCTGCCGGGTCGAAAAGTTTCGCTACCGCTGACAGAATTTGCCTTTTCGTTCGCGAATTATTCGACGTACTGGGGTCGTATGAGTACACGAAGGAATCTTTAAGGGCATTCCATTTTATTCCAAGCGTTTTGGTGGAGCTGGTGTTCTGGAATTTGAGGAAATCTATGTCCAAGAGATCTGAGTGGATATGCCTTCGAGTAGTTTTGGGTGGTTGGCCGTTATTTTTATGAGAGGGAAACCGCTTCGATGACTTGGGTCACGGAGTCGAGTGTGGACTGTATTTCATATCCGCCGGTGAGGATGTCATATACATATGTTTCGTGCAGAAGTACATTGTTGGCGAGCGGGTATTCTTCTTTAGTGTCTTCTGCTAATTGGCAGAGTGTCCTAGTCGCGAGATAGGGTGAGCAGTTGACACCAAATGTGACTGTTTTTAACTTGAAATCTTCAAGCTTGGAGTTAGAAGATCTACGAAAGAGGATTCTTGATAATCTTGATCTTCTGGGTAGACGATAATTGGGCGGTACATTTTTTCTATGTCACCGCTGAAAACAAATTTATAGAGGCGCCACTGTAGGATTATCAGCATTAAGTCATTTTGAAGTGTGGGACCGGTGTGTAATATCTCATTCAATGAGTTTCCGGAGTCAGTTGGTTTGGAGACATTGAAGACTACTCGTACCTTTGTGGTTCGGGTTTTATAACCGCGTGGTGAGGCAAATAGAAGCAGAAGTATTTGCCTTTGTTAATAATTTCGCGAGGTGAGGTTGGCTCCATGTGGTCCAGAGTTAAGTATTCTTCTAATACTTCAGAGTACTTTTCTCTTAACTCTGGTTTTTTCTCTAGGGTTCTTTCTACGCTGATATATTGCTGCTGGGCTGCGGGTCGAGAGTGGCCGAGAGCTATAGTTTCGGGAAAACCTTGCTTGAAGGGGAGTTTGACCATGTATCTACCGTCTGTTATGGATGAGGAAGTTGGAACCTCTTCTTGTTCCCAGAATATTTTAAGCAGTTCATTTAGAGAATTATCTGGATTATCAATTACGTGGGTGGAGAATGCCGAAATTTGTTCGTTAACCGGACCACTTAGTATCCATCCAAATATTTTTTGTTGTGCGATAAGAGTTCCTGCCACGTTAGTTTCCAAACCGTTTAGCAGAATTTGAGGGATTACATCACTACCAAGCACCATGTAAATTCTTGCTGGGGAGAAGCAATTGGGGTCTGCCAGAAATAGTGAAGAGAACTTCTGGAAGTCCACGTTTTTGGCTTTGAATGATGGCAAGAAGTGAGTTAATTGCTGCAGGATTATCGCATGAGTTGGGATCTGAGTTGCTAAGTCGTCTGAGCAAATAGTCATCATACAAGTCTTATTTGAATTCTGGACTACGCGTCCGCCCATCCCTGATATTTGGTAACTGCTTTTTTGTGTTGATAGACGAAGTAGCTTTTGTATACGCGAGGACACAAAAGTTTTTTCGGAGCCTTGGTCTATTAGAGCGCGGAGCTTGAATATTTCTCCTCGGTGGAGAATGGGAACCATCGCGGTTGGCAGTAAGGTTTTTTCCTTGCTGCTAGCGAAGTGAGAGTGAGTATTATTCTCATTTTGAGAGGTTGAGGGGGCTTGATTTTGTGCTGCCTTATTTCGGAGCTTCGCGGCTTGTGCGGAGGTAGAGGGAGCCTCGTTGATGTTTAGCTCGTTAGGTTTAACCCTTGTTTGGTTATTACGAGACGAGGGACTACGATTGTTGGAGTTGACCGAAGGAATGGTCTGATAGTAGAGGAGAGAGTGGTGTCTCCTTTGGCAATATACACATTTGAAGTTGCTCTTGCACTCGGACTCCAGATGAGAAAATGCTAAGCAGTTTTTGCAATAATGATTTTGTTTAACAAAATTGTTCCGCTCGCGACACTGAGTTGTTTAAATTTTATGCAATTCATCATAGAATGATTCGAATTGCACAATTTACAGGATGCATGTCGAGTCGATTCGCTATGATATGAGTGGGACTTATTTTCGAAGTTATGCGACTGATTTTGGTGTGTTGAAGCTCGCATTTGGGTGGCGAGGTTTGCTTGGCCGATACGTACCAAGCCGTTCAACTACTTCATAGCGCGTCGTTAGGAACTTGTCCATTTCAGACCAGAGTGGGAGTTCTTTCCTGGACTCTAGCGATTGTTCCCATAAGGCGAGAGTTTCATTGGGGAGCTTAGAGGCGCATAAATATATAAGTATGGATCCCAGTTGTTGGTGGGGACGTTGTTTAAATTTAGAGTTGAGATGCAGTTATTTATCGTGGTTTGGATCTCTTGAATCCTTTCACCATTTTCATAAAACACGGGTTGCATATTAAATAGTCTTTAATTGGCTGTCTACGAGAATTCTACGATGCTCGTACGTGGACTTGAGTGCCCCCAGGATAGCTCGAAATTCGTTGAGGGGATATTTTTGGATTATTAGGGCAGCTTTACCACGGGTTTTTTTTCTCAAGTGGTAAAGTTTTTGTGCAGGCGATAATTTGGGGTGGTTTATGTAAACCGCTGTAAACATGTCCCTAAATGACGGCCATGTTTCGTAGCCTCCGTGGAACACTTCAGTATCGCATGCAGGAACTTTGAGATAGGGTTAAGACCTGGGCATTATCAGCGGCGCCATGGGTTTTCCTTGACTGATGGGGTTCGGCTCCAGTTGCGCGGGCAGCTCGTTCATCCTGGTTGTTGTTGTTGTTGTTGTAGCAATGCTCGCCCCACCTAATAGCCGCGACCGATTACAAATTGTCATCAATATCCTCTAACGGGAGTCCAAGGAAACTTGCCGTTTCAACAGGGGTGGACCATAAGGAAAGGGGTGTTAGAGGCGTTGGTTCCACATTACAATTGAAGAGATGGTTGGTGTCATGTGGGGACACATTGCAAGCGGGGCATACATTTTGTATGTCAGGGTTGATTCTGGATAGGTATGAGTTTAACCTGTTACAGTATCCAGAACGAAGTTGAGCAAGAGTGACACGCGTTTGCCTGGGGAGTATGCGTTCCTCTTCCGCGAGTTCTGGATATTTGTCTTCTTCTTCTAAAGGTCCGACGCCTGTCTATGGAGTTCACCAAGGACCTGCTTGTGTTTTTTCGCTTCATACGGCTGGGTTCTCAGGTGCCGTATTTCCTCAAAATGCTTACGGAGATGACTCCTTAGGCCCCTAGGCGGTGCTGGTTCGTCAATCAGATGTCTGTTGGGATGCCCAGGTTTCTAGGTATTCAACAGAAACTGTTTAGTCAGCATCTCATTTCTCTCCCTGATGGGGAGTATTCTCGCCTCATTATGCAGATGGTGTTCTGGGGACATAAGAAGACAGCCCGGGGCGATTCTGAGAGCAGTATTTTGGCAGGCCTGTAGTTTCTTCCAGTGGGTAGTTTTTAGGCTTGGCGACCATATGGGTGACGCGTAGCACGTAATCGGCTGGCTATTTGCTTTGTATGTGGTCATGAGCGTTTCTTTATCTTTTCCTCAGGTACTGCCAGCAAGGGATTTGAGGATTTTATTACGGCTCTGAATTCTCGGAACAATTGCGGTTGCGTGCGCACCAAAATTTAGATCCTGATCAAACGTCACACCCAACATTTTGGGGTGTAGGACAGTCGGTAGCGTAGTGCCATCGACGTGGATGTTCAATATGGTCGACATTTGGTGCGTCCATGTTGTAAATAAGGTCGCGGAAGATTTAGTCGGTGACAATGCCAGGTTTCGCGAGGCGAAAAATCTGGAGAGATCAGGGAGATAGCCGTTTATTTTATTGCATAGCTCATCGATCTCTGGGCCTGGGCCTGTGGCCATTATTGTGCAGTCATCGGCGTAGGAAACGATTGTGACTCCTTCCGGTGGTGAAGGTAGCTTAGATATGTAGAAATTAAACAAAAGTGAGGATAGGACACCACCCTGTGCACCGCTTGTTTAATTCTCCTTGGTTTTGATGTTTCGTTTCTGAATTGCACCGATGCCTGCCGAACACCCAGATAATTTGCGGTCCACCTTTTAAGACATGGGGGAAGGGTAGACCCTTCCAGGTCTTGCAGTAATGAGCCATGGTTGACTGTATCAAAGGCTTTTGATAGGTCTAGCGCTACGAGTACTGTTCTATGGTGGGGGTATTGATTCAAACCGAAATTTATCTGGGTGCTAATGACATTTAGCTCGGAGGTAGTGCTATAGAGTTTTCTGAAGCCATGCTGATGAGGGGCTAGCTGCAAATGTGCTTGGAAATAAGGGAGCAAAATGGCTTCAAGCGTCTTTGCCACTGGCGATAGGAGCGATATCGGACGATATGACTCACCTACGTTAGCTGGTTTCCCAGGCTTTAGTAGCGGGACCACCTTGGCCATTTTCCATTTCTCGGGTATGACAAAGGTGGAGAGAGACAGGTTGAAGACATGCGCTAAATATTTGAAACCCTCTTTCCCTAGGTTTTTAAGCATCGGCATGGCTATGCCGTCTGGGCCCACTGCTTTGGATTGTTTAGCGCGACCAATGGCGTCCTCAACCTCTCTAGCGGTGATGGTGATTGGTGACGCGCTGAATTTGTGTTTATGTGCGTGTCTATTGGCTCTCCGTCTATCTCTGTCGACCGTAGGATGCATTATATATTGTCGGCAGAAAGCGCTCGCGCATTTTTCCGCATCCGACAGCACCTTATCGCCAAAGGCGATGGAAACTTTGTCTTTGTGCTTAGTCGGATTCGATAGGGACTTTAAGGTGGACCAAAGTTTACCTACACCGGTAGAGAGGTTACAACCTCTTAGGTGCTCTTCCCATTTCGCCCGCTTATGTTCGTCCACAAGCAATCTGATGCGTTGGTTTATATCCCTTATTTGGGGGTCGCCTGGATCAAGCTGTCTTATAAGGTCGCGTTCCCTCGCTAAGCTCGCGGCCTCCGCCGGGAAGTGGGGCCGGATTTCGGGAATTCTCCCGGCGGGAATGAAATGTGCCGAGGCGGATTCAATGACCTTACGGAAGGAACGCTCCCCTTGGCGAGCATCAGTCGGGATAGGGAGGGCAGCAAAGAGGTTGTCTGTTGCAGATTTATATTCTTCCCACTTTCCTTTTTTGAAGTTTATGAAAGTGCGTTTTTCGGTGACGATGAAGTCGGCGGTACGCTCGAACGAAATAAGCATGGGCAGGTGGTCGGATGCCAATGTTACCATCGGCTGCCAGTTGACGCAGTTTACGAGTTCTGCGCTCACGATTGAGATATCTGGCGAGCTATGACAGCTTCCTACCATACGTGTGGGGGCATCTCCGTTTATTGTGCAGAACGTCGTTTCTTCTATTTGATCCGCCAACATCTCACACCTATTGTCCGCCCGCAAGTTTTAATGCCATAGGTCGTGATGGGCATTGAAATCGCCTAAGATAATGCGATTGTTGCCAGTGAGTAAGGCCTCGATTTTAGGGCGGTATCCACTGGGGCAACAGGTGACAGGAGGGATGTAGATGTTGATGATTTCTAGATTTGCATCGCCTGACCGTACAGATAGGCCTTGACGTTCTAAGACATTGTCCCTGCGGTCGATGCCAGGATCAAATATATGATATTGCACAAAGTGGTGTATAATAAACGCGAGGCCGCCTCCATTTCCGCTCTCGCGGTCCTTCCTGTGGACATTATACCCAGAGCAGGTCTGCAATGCAGATCTTGCTGTGAGTTTAGTCTCTTGAATCGCAGCAATGCGGATGTTGTCCCGCTTCATGAAATCGACTATCTCCGTAATCTTCCCAGTTAGTCCATTACAGTTTAACTGCAGAATTCTGAAGTGCATGAGGGGTGACGCCGCCACTCTAGGGGTAAGTGACGGGTGACTACGCCTAGGTTGTGGAAGGCCAGGACGCAACTGCTGTTATGGCCTTGGGACTGGGAGCCCTTGGGCAAGCATTGGGGTACCCGGATGATTTGGGTTTGCGACCTGGCAACATGGCGCGATGAAACCCGTCGAGGGGTTGCCGTCGCGGAGACCAGAACATCTAGGAAAGTGGCACCACCCAAGGCAGGAGCTGCATTGAGCGGATGTCGCAAACCTATATATTCTGTGCTGGCAGACGGTGCAAACGGAGGTAGGTACTAAGAGTCTGTTTCCCTGACCTGCACGATTGCTGCCAGAAAAGAGGGGGGGAGAAGAAGACGGGGGCAGGGGCTGATGCTCAGCATTGCTACCAGCTCTACTACGAAGGTAGTAGATACGAGTGGTATCAGCTGTTTGAGTTGTTGGCGCCGTGGGGCGCGAGCAGCAGCGGGTACTTGTTGTGGCTTGCTGAGCAGCGAGGCTGCTGGAAGGTAGTGGAGGGGCGCTTAGGCGTAGACTACGGGACGCCCTTGGGCGTGAGCAGCAAGGAGCCACAAAAGATTTAAAAAAGTTACGTGGACGTCGGATTTTGGGATCAAGTCCAGAACAACCTGTCCGATGCAACCATCCCTTGCACGAGACACACTGAACAGAGTATGACCGTCCTAAAAAGATTCTTTTATGGCAAATGCAGCAAAACCATTTCTCAGGACCGGGGTCAGGAGACGGACCCGGATTGGGTTCGATACCTCCCCGGAGTAAGAGAATATGTAGCAGTCCTGCTGCAAAGAGCTGCTGGGAGGATGACAATTTGTGGGAGGGACGAAAGAAATTAAATGGGGTCACACTGAAATGACAGTCCTTGGTCGGGAAAAATCCCGAGTCGCTCCGGTACATAGAACCGACTGCCTTGGGAAGCGGTTCATCCTGGTCCTTGTGTTCAGTGTGGTCTCCATCACTTTGTCATAATTTTCATCCAGTGTTGACAGGGCGCTGGCATCTGTGACGTTCATATGTGCTGCTACGTATGACCATTCTACTGCGATTACGAGTCTGCTGAGTTCCTCCATATATGTCTGCAAACCGGGTTTGGTGTGATATGCCTCAGAGATATTCCACCATTTGTCGCATATCCTGTCCAGTTTTCCTATTTCGAAAAGGGATTTCCTCAAGAACTCTTCTTCTTCTGTCTGGGACCTGCTCCGAGTCTTGGTCCCTTTGGGTAGAGACAGTTTCTCTCTTTTGTCGTCGGTCATTCTGATGCTGAGGGTTTTTGCTCAAAATACAAAAACTAGTTGCGATGCTCTTTGATTTGGGACGTCAAAGCTAATGTTCGCTTATTTATGCGACAGGAAGTGTATCAGAGGTACACGAGAGGGTATTTTCGGGATGTGTATTTGGAGTAAACAAAAAATATTACTATGCGAAAGCTTGTTTATTATATAAAATATATTGAGGGATATATTTATATAATTGTTTTAGGGGTTGGGGTTTATTTTGAAAAAATTAATACAAAATTTTTCCTTCGCTTTTATGTGTTTTTGTCCCACTGTATTTTTGATACAAATGTTATTTGCTGTGGCCCACTGTGGGAATTTTGTTAGCGGCACTTAATTCAGTGACTATATATATGTATGTACAAGTATATTGTTGCACTTAATTGCTACGGTAACGAGGGTGGGTTCGTGCACTTGTCTCAGCGCTTCTGAGTCTAAGTGTATGTACGTATATATGTATGTTGTGGAGTTGTGCGGAATTGCTATGCTAATGGTGGTGAGGTTATGCACTTGTCTCAGCGCTTCTGAGCACAAATGAATATATGTAATATATATGTGTATAAAGCAGAGCCGGCCACACAAATACTAAAACAATTGCATAAGTGTGTGTAAAAATTGAGTGACAACTCCCCACAGTGTGCTAAAAGAAAATGTGGACTGTGAAGTTCGAAATTAAAAAGGACTCCGGTTATTTGATTTCAAGCTAATCCTAACAATATTTACTTATATTCATGGGGAGGTCGAGCTAGCCAGAAAAAAATTTTTATAAAAGAAGGTATGGTGTTTCTTCAATGCAAAATTTAATTTAAAAAATCACTTTTTCATTAATAAATAACTATAAAACAAAGTAAATGTAAAGATAGAAATATATATTTTCAAAACATAAAGTTATTCAGTAAAAAAAATTTATAAAAATTAATAAAACTAAGTAGAACGTATAAAAAGTTACTTATATTAAATTGTCAATATTTATAAATAATTAATTAATTATTATTAATTATTAATATTTAAATCGTCAATATTAATATGTATGTTCAAAGGAACTTAATAATGATAATGCAGCATATTGTTTTTATTATGTGCCAAAAAAGTAGCATGGACTTTTCCTTTTGCATTCACTGTTGATTTTAGTGAGTGACAAGCGAAAGCAAACGATCATGATCGCACATCATTAGTGTCTGTGTGAAAACACGAACTCAAATTGCACAATGTGCAACTTTTGGCCGGCTCTGGAATAAAGCTTATGTAGTTTAACGGAGGTAAAATTATGCACTTGTCTCAGCGCTTCTGAGTACAAGCAAAAATATGTAAGTAAATGATTTTTTTTCTTTTGAAGCTAATGGGGCAAGGGTGTTATTAGGCGAATATTATTGAACCGAATTTAAGTCTTTGGTAAATGCCTGCATACATATGTAAGTATGCAAAAATGTTGGTTGTTGTTGGGCTAGAATGATGTGAAAAACTAACGGAGAATATATGTACGGGTGAGTTAATAATTTGTTGAGGTAAACGGGGTATATACGTGGTTTATATATGTATATACATATATATGTAAGTATTTGAAACTGTGTGATTTATACATCTTAGCGGATTATAGAGGCTTGTGTTGGGGGATTAAGAGATTTTTTTTTAGTTTATATTTTATATAGCAAATATGAGAACATGAGAGGTTTCTCGAGAAATGCTTTAGAGGTCCGCTAGGTTATATAAATCTGTATATGTGTACTAGGAAGATTTTTTCTGCACTTACTTTTTGCCTGGGATACCTTCTATTTACCGTACGCTGCTGTTCTGAGATTTTGCTGGTGTTGGTAATGGGGAAATGCTGCTAGTGCTGCTAACGGGATCTGCTGCTGGTGCTGGGTAACGGATCCGCTGCTTGTGTGGATAGCGGGTTATTCTGCTTGTGCTGGTAAATTTTCCTGCTTCTTGTGGACTGTACCCTCCGCTCGGCTGCTCGATGATTTAAATTTTTTTTTTTTGTTTTAAATTATCTGATTTTTATTTTATTGTTTCAGGTTCGGCACTCTCCTTTGATTGTCACTTTTAATATTTCAGATTTCTGTGTTGGGCTCACTAACCTCTTTTGTTCGCATTGAGCACGCTAATCTTATTTATTTTCAGCTCTATTAAAGAATTTTGCAATTTTTTGATTAAATTTTTTTTTTTTTTTTTATATC
This sequence comes from Eurosta solidaginis, assembly GCF_040869045.1. Classification (NCBI taxonomy): domain Eukaryota; kingdom Metazoa; phylum Arthropoda; class Insecta; order Diptera; family Tephritidae; genus Eurosta; species Eurosta solidaginis. Next base: position 20,331,062 of record NC_090324.1, read on the forward strand.
AACTTACTTTAAACGTATTATTGTTGTGCAGGTTTTTACTGAGCACCTTGCCCTTATTTTTTTTGTATTTTCAGGTTTTCACGAGCACCCTATTTTTATTTTCAGGTTTTTTATGAGCATCTTATTTTTATATTTTCAGGTTTTCTCGAGCACCTTATTTTTATTTTCAGGTTTTTTATGAGCACCTTATTTTTATACGTGGAACCGGGTATCCCTACTTAGAATGTGTTTATACAATACGGGTAACAAATGACAGCTGGTGATGAGTGCTTTAGTAGAGGGTAATTTTCACACCCCTGGGTGACTAGGGTCTCGAGAAATAGGCCAAAACGTAGGCCCCTGTACCCCTAGACAGTGTTTATACAATATGGATATCAAATGAAAGCTGTTGATTATTTCTTTAGTACAGGGTAGTTTTCATACCTGTTGGTGACTAGGGTCTCGAGATATAGGCCATTACGTGGATCAGGGTATCAATAGGATGTGTTTTACATTATGAATACCAGATTGAATCTGTTGATGTGTGCTTTAGTACAGAGTATTTCTTATACCGCTGTAAGACTAGGGTCTCGCATTATAGACCAAAACGTGGACCCGGGTAGCCCTTAGATGTGTTTGAAAAATATGGGTATCAAATAGAAGCTGTTGATGTTAGCTTAAGAGCCGTTTTCTCATCTAGCCTTTAAAATCAGTGTGCTTCGTTTGGATAACGGTTGGTTGTACCGGTATAAAGGAATCGAGATAGATGTAGACTTCCATATATCAAAATCATCAGTGTCGAAAAAAAATTTTTTTGTATTGACTGTAATGAAGTACGTTACGTTATTATTATATATATTTAAAAAAAAAAGGAATTTCTGTAATTCTGAAGAATAATTGGAAAAACACATTCAATCAATTCATCTATCGATTTCGTAATTGTACAAAAATTGTTCGGTACAGTGATCAATCCGTTGGTTCTGTCGATTTGTATTTTGCCATCACCAAGTCCTAACAATTGTTTCGAAAAATCATGGCCAGCTGGATCATATTGTAGGTAAATACGCATAATAATGTTCAGTGTCAATTTTTGTACATATCTCCAAAGAACTAATGACTTCAAACAGGCATTTATTTCATCAGCAGGAGTTGGTCGAGGAATGACAAGCAATGTTTGTTGAAAATCTCCTGTCAGTAATATCAAAAAGCACCACCAAAAAGCTGTTGATTACCACGTAAATCTTGCATTGTTCGATTAAATTCTTCTAGTAATTTTTTATTGGCCATTGTACACTCATCCCATAAAATAATTGACGTTAATCGCAGAACTTTTGCCATAGCAGAATTTCTTGAAATATTGCAAGTTGGAGTTTCAATCACCTGTATATTCAATGGCAATTTTAATGCAGAGTATGCTGTCCGACCACCTTCTAATAATGTAGCAGCAATTTCCAGAGATGCAAGTGCCAATGCAAATTTCTGTTCGATCGAATAGTCGCTAAAATCAGTGATATAACGAAAGTTTTGCCTGTACCACCAGGTGCATCTAAGAGATATAATCCACCTGCATTATTGGAAATGGCTTGCATGATTGTGTCATATACATGTTTTTGTTGAATATTAATTTTGGTTATATTCGATTGTACAAATAAACGCAAATCATTAGAATTGAATTCCTGCTCACGTTGCAATCCACGATCAAACAAATCATGCATCTCACGATTTGGTGCGATCATACCCAATTGTATTAATGTTTTATTTGCAATCGTTAGACACATATCTTCAATTATTATCAAAGCTTCGTTGTACATTTCCAAAGTTATCAACAAATCAGGATTTCTTGCATTATGACGCATACGAATTAAAATATCTTCTACAATATAATGTTTATATTTGTTCCATAATTCAAGTGGATTTGATGGCATACATGTTGATAATATAATGGCAAATAGCATTCGTATTTGTTGAGGATGAGCCGAAATAGATGCATCATGAAGTGTTGAATCCCAATGTGCATCATCCTCCAACAAATGCACAAGATGGCATGCATCACGGTATGTTTGACACAAATGACCGTTGACTGTTCTCAATTCTGGAAATGATTTTGGGCCATTCACGTTAAGTAATAACAATTTCAAATAAAAACACTCAACATTGTTTGGATGTACTGTATATATTCTCTCAATTGCATCTGTTTGGAAAATGCCAGTAAGCCCATGAACTGCTGTTCCTTGTTTACATCTTTGCAATTTTTTCGAAGACATATTGTAATACTGAGGCACTTCAGAATATAACAAAGTTATCTCAAATGTATCAGTTTCGCATAATTTGAAAAAAGCTGTTAACGTAGTTGCTGGTGGTTGTGCTGCTCTTTCCAATACATTTGCTTCATTAAAATAAACACGTTGCCCATTCTCAAGATGTACAGCCAAGTGAACAACCGCAGGATGTCTTTCGTGCATTGGAAACGACATAATCCTCCAGTCAGCTTCATTGCTACTGATATAGCGCCCCATTTGATACTGAGTAATTTCATCATTTGTATTACCACCAGCAACACCGAAAATTGCCATATCGCTCCCTTTATTTACATACTTGCAAATATATTTAATGGATTTGACAGAATTACAATTGTTGAGAAATCACTTTCTCTATATTAAATATGGTAACTCATTGGAATAACTTTTGACATAACTGAAGTGTCATTTTATATTTGGGACTTCTCATGGATTCTCTCGCTTTCCTTTTTTCTTTCCTTTTTGCATTGAGCTCTCACGTGTTAAGACGTGATTTCACATACTTTGTACTATTATGTTTTCTTATTGAATAAAATCATACATACTTATAAGGTTATGGGTCCAGGAGTGTTGTCCAAGTAAAAAGTTCCCTTCTAGAATACAGTAAGTGGATGGTGAAGTTATCAACCTCGACGATTCCATTTCTGACTCCGCCTTTGTTTCGGGATTTATTGAAAATCTGATCGAAAGCGTTAGTGCTGACTCCGACATTCCAGATAACCTTCAAGGCGAAGAAGTAAGTATGAGCGAATCAAGAGTATTGCAATATATATGTCAGAAAATAAACTGAAGCCATATATTCTGGGTACGGAGCAGAGAACTGGAGAAACCAGTGCAAAATTTGACGAGAAAGACGCTGAAGCCCAAGCCTTCATCATGAGAGGCATAGAGCTGGAACAGCTCAAACATCTCACCGAGTGTTCAACTGCGGCCCAAATGTGGTCGAAACTAAAGGCAGTGCATACTGAAAAAAGTGAACAATCCGCGCAAGTCCTGCTTGAAAAATTTATGAGTATCAAGATGGAAAATGATGAAAAAGTCGTTGATTTTATTGCAAATATCATGTCAATTGCACAAAGGCTTAAAGATATGGAGTCTGGATAGTCTAACAGTCAGATTCGAGATACGAGAACTTCAAAACATAGAACGACTTACAGAGCACCTTGTTAATGAGGAGAGTCTCATAAGTTCACGCAATAATCACAAAAGCAATAACAATTTCTCAAACGCTGCATACACTGTAAATGAGGGCAAAAGCAAAAATAACAACAATGGGTCAAATCAAAAACGAAGTGGAAAGTGTAACTACTGTCATAAATTGGGCCACTGGGCAAGAGAATGCAGAAAACGTCAGAAAGAACAGCGACAGAAAAAGAGAAAAAAAGTCAACATCATTCACTGTCACTTCAAAACGAGAAAAACAACAATAGTCGCCATGTAGAACAATCAGCTGAAAATGCATATTTATTCAATGTGAACGCATTGCAGAATTGCAATAAAAACGAAAATATTTTCTACGCGGATTCAGGCGCCAGTGATCATATCGTTTTCCAAAAGGAGTTATTCACAAATCTTCAAGCTGAATTATCCGGTAGCATACACGTTAAAGTGGGTAATAGAAGGCGTCTAAAGGTAGAAGGTACTGGAGATATCAAACTACAAGGCAAGTCAAATAGGATTTTCGTTATGAAAAATGTTTTACTTGTGCCTCAACTCGATAAAAACCTTATTTCCATTTCGCGAGCCACTGAGAGGGGTACAAGATTTGTGTTTGAATCAGGGGGTACGCATGTTTATTTTATGGAAGGCAACGACGATATAGCTGAAGGCAGGAATGAGCACCGACTATACCGCATGGATTTGCAGCCAGCGCTGTCATTATCAGTGAACGTTGCGACAACAGAGTCATTAACATTATGGCATAAAGTAGTGAGAGACTTGAGCATCTCAAATTTAAAAATAGACCAGCAATTTTGTGAGGCATGTGCGTATGGCAAACAACATAGAAATTCTTTTCCGAAGTCTGGTGCAAAACCTGCTGATAAGCCTGGTCACACTTTTCACATAGATCTTTGTGGCAAAATGAGTAGCCCGTCGATTGGCGGATCCAACTATTTTCTTCTTTTAAAATACGATTATTCACGATATTGTTTTGTTTACTTTTTAAAAAGCAAAAGCGATATTTTAAGCAAACTGATGCAATTTCTAGCAGATGTACAAGCGGACGGCCACAGAATAAAGCGCATACGATCTGATGGTGGCCTTGAATTTTGTAATGATGAGGTTAACCGTTTGCTTTTAGAAAACAAAATCAAACACGAAGTCACGACACCAAGAACGCCTGAACAAAACGGTTTTTTAGAGCGCCAAAATAGAACTACTGTAGAATGTGCGAAGGCAATGCTTCATAACAGACATTTACCAATATATTTGTGGGCTGATGCAACGCACACTGCAGTTTACATTAAGAATAGAACGGCTTCTGATACACTTGATGGGTGTACTCCATATGAAAAATGGTTCGGCAAAAAGCCGTACATAGGGCATTTGCGCGTGTTTGGATGTGATGCATTCATACACATTCCTAAAGAGCAGCGAACAAAGTGGGAGAAGGGCATTTTAGTCGGCTATAACGAAGGAAGCAAAGCTTATAGAGTTTTCGATCCAACTAACAGAAGAGTGTTTATTCGACAAAACGTCATATTTAACGAGAAGCCTACTGCACTTAAAGAGATTTACGAAACTAAGCAACGCGGCAATGAAATGCTGAAACATTTGTAGACAATGGAAATTCACAAAGTCAGACTAGTTTACAACCACCACGCAGCCCTTATGCATTGAGAAGCGCATCAAAAGCACAAAAGGCTAATAAAGAAACTATTGCTGAATTGTGTGTAGCATGCATGGAGCCATCATTACTAGAGGAGGCAATGTTAAGCGATGATTCTGACAAGTGGAAGGAAGCTATCAGAGATGAGATGCAATCTCTTCAGAAGAACAAAACATGGGTGTTGATTCCAAGAACACGCGAAATGCATGTGATAACCAATCGCTGGATATTCAAAAAGAAATTTAACTCACATGGCCAAGTTGATAAATATAAAGCGCGTTTGCAAGAGGGTGTTCTCAAGCGCACGGCGTTGACTACTATGAAATCTATGCACCCGTCGTCAGGTATGAATCTGTCAGAGCGGTACTGAGTATAGATGCAGCTCAAGGTGTGGATATTATACAATTTGACATTAAAACAGCATTTCTGCATGGCAACTTAGAAGAGACTATGTATATGGAGCAACCAAAAGGATTCAATTTAAACGATCGGCTATGTTTACTTAAGAAAAGCTTGTATGGTTTGAAACAAGGTTCACGCCAATGGAATAAACGAATTGTACAGTTACTAGTAGATTTGTGTTTAAGCAATCGTGGGCAGATTTCTGTGTTTTTACGTACACAGTAAACAATGATACAGTATACCTAGTCTTATATGTTGCTGACGGCCTTGTATGCGGAAATAACTCCAGCATAGTCAATGATTTATTGCAAAAATTGCAGATCGAATTTGAGATTACTCAAAGAAAAGCGGAATTTTTCGTAGGTTTTCAGATTCAGTTTGACAATGAAAAGAAAATTGTTTCAAAGCGTTTATGCTGAAAAGATATTAGAGCGTTTTAACCATCTTAACTGCTTTCCTGTATCTACACCCGCTGAAACTGGTAGGCATTATTCTAAAGATGACGCTGTTGGTTTAGACAACAAAAACATTCCATACCGTGAAGCAATAGGATCACTTATGTACTTAATGATTTGCACTAGGCCTGATATCGCTCATATCGTTTGTTTGCTAAGTAGATATTTAGAAAAACCAGCAGAATGGTGGGCCAATTGCTTGGGGCTCACGAAAGCAGACAGTTACTGTGACTTCTACAACGGAAGCAGAGTTTATTTCTCTCTGTAGTGCAGCAAAAGATGTCAAATCAGCGAGCGATAACTTTGGTCAAGAGTCTCGAGTCGCACATAGCACATAGATGTGCAGTATTTCTACACATGTGACTTGCAAAACCAGCGGGAATCGATGTCAGCTCAAGCATTTGTACCAAACTAAATTGTATTTAATTTCAGAAAGTGAGAGGGGGTGTTGAGAAATCACTTTCTCTATATTAAATATGGCAACTCATTGGAATAACTTTTGACATAACTGAAGTGTCATTTTATATTTGAGGTTTCTCATGTATTCTCCCGCTTTCCTTTTTCTTTCCTTTTTACATTGAGCTCTCACGTGTAAAGACGTGATTTCACATACTTTGTACTATTATATTTTCTCATTGAATAAAATCATACATACTTAAAAACAATATTCCGCATTTATATGAGCATTGAATATTTTCGATAATAATGGACAATACGGAACCACCCAACGATTATTAACTTCAACTTCCTGGTTATGCATTCTAATGGTTGCCGTTTTGCCATTATCATTAGATGATCTACGTTGATACAACGGATATTCGTCATTGCTCGTTATTGTGTCTGAAGTCAGTTGCCTTGGGTATCGTTTCGATCACTTTTCATCAATCATACATGGTGAATTCACATTTAGTTCACCGCACGGTCCATGTATCATGTTTTTAACGACAACTTGAAATAACTCAGGATCAGCAGTGTGATCAGGAATTTCAGCGGATATAAGGTTATCGATTTGATCCGGAGTTATTTTATGTACCAGCCAAAGTAGTATATGTGCGTGCGGGAATCCTCTTTTCTGCCATTCGATGGAGTACATATGGCAACGCACCTCCCCAAATACATATAATTTCACAATTAAATCCATAAATGCTTTACATTTTTGCGGAAAAAACACGCGCAGTCATGTCATGACGATCGGTTGTCGACTGTCCTGCAAGTAAATTGTTTTTGATGTCATCCCACTGCGGATTACATGTAAATGAAATGAACAGATCCGGTCGACCGTATTTTCGTACATAACACATTGCGTCTTTTGCATATTCGTTCATATTCCGTGGGCTACCAATATACGAAGATGGCAATATAGTTAAACGTCCGATGTCATTAATATTAGCATCATTCGCTATCGCATTTTGCAAATGAATATATTGTTCGGATCTTAATTTTGCTTGGGTGAAACGAATAAAATTAAGACGTCCTGTTTCTATTTTGGCATACATATCAACAAGGTACTGATGATATAGTTTACCACATCTCAAGACATAATTTTGTTCTTGTGGACGAACCATCAATCGATGCGAATAAAAATTCATGGCGCTAACTTTTTTCTGTACATGTAGACCTGAAAATAAGTGAAAAATGTGACTTAAGAAATTTATACAAATGATGAAATGTCAACACACTGAAAATATTATTTACCTGTTCGTGTATCAATCATCGGTACATTGATATGGTAGCCATCGTCGCCTTTTTAATGCAATATTGGGTATTGTAATACGTCGTAACTACGATGAAGTTCCGAAACACGTTGCAATTGCTCATAATATCACGGGATTGAAACTGATCACCAAGAATTACAATTGCAACCTCATCAATTTCCGGTGCATTGAATCGCCTTTCATGCTTTCCAAAAGGTGTTCTATCAGCCCTTATTACGATTTTTTGATTATTAGTTGGCATACGATCGATAGCAATTTTGAACAATTGAACTAATGCGTTATGCTGATGGAAAAACATTTGTAGCTCACGAATAATTTCTCGTTTTGTATTCAAAGCAATTGCACAACGTTGATCCAATTAACGATTTTCATCACCAATAAAATAAATATGCAAAAATGTATAATCAGCGTCGGGGTATGGCAATAACGAACCAGCTTGATGATAAATTTGGCCCTGAATCTGCAACATGTATGCAATTTTAGGTATATGTTGCATAATAATTTTTAAAACTATAGAATACTTTTATGATTCAGATTGATTGGGACAATCATGTTTAAGTATTTACCTTAAACGTCGGCATAAAATTATCTCTAATAATGTTAGTAGCACCAAAAGAAGTCATTTGAAATGCCGAATTGTATTGTTGAATATGACTCAAAAAGTGCTTCGAATTTTCAGAAGTCCCAAAAATTAAATACGACAATGGTTCGGGTTGAGTTTATAATGCTGGCAGTCCCACATTGCCATTAGCACAACACATGCCGGGCGTTCGACCTGGAAATTTAGCCGCATCACAATGTGGGCATATTGCGTCCATTATTCAAATATACCCGTACATACTGTAATCAATCTGACTGTTGTAATTAAAAGCAGCACGCATAATTTCAGGTACAAGAGATCTATTTCTTGCATTACGTTCACGCTGTGATGCATTAGCTTGTGCTCGTTCATCTGGAGTCTGTTATCGCCTTTGTAATGGCGCAGCATTTGCATGACGCGTTCGGCGACCTATATTTCCTTGTGTCGGTCGGGCATTTTTCTTTCAATTAAAAAAGAATAAATTAAATTTAAAAAAAATGTCTACATTAATAGTGGTACACCATATGTTTTTTCAAATAAGGAAACACACATGCATTCGTGTAATTCACTTCAAGAGTTCAAAATTTACCGTTTTTGATCGGAAATTCGCTTTGCGCTATATTTCTTCTTTTCACAAATTCACACAAACTTCAATAATTATTAAACAAAAACACTATTTGCATTTTTATGTAATAATTTGCACCGCGGTAATTTCGGACACTACTGAACGTATTGGGCTGCTTCTTTTATTCTGGTAACGAATTATGTTGAGGCCAAAGAAAACGCTCCAGCGATGTTTACACTCCAATGTCATTTATTCTCCTAATTTGAATTTTCTTAATGCTAAGAGCCAAAGCTCTATATACCTATCTATGCAAAATATTTATGTTTTTCTCTATGCAAAAAAATGCACCGTAATATTATTCGATGTCTTTTCAAAACCTACTTTGTTTGTCGATCTGCCTGCTACATACATACATGTTGATATAAATATAATGCAAGTAAGTTTGTAGGTGGGAATAATAAGTAAGCTAGTTAATACGAAAGTGCATAAATTTTGAGACCGAAAGAGCGTAGCTAAGCAGGTAACAAATCGTTTAGTAAATGATTAAACTATTATTGATGTATGTATGTATTGACATGTTGATGAATACGTCCGCTGGCTAAGTGGGATGAATCTGACCAAACAAATGGGTTTTTGGTGTGTGTTTTCAAAATAATTTCACCATACATTGAGCGCTTTTCAGCGCCTTCAGGTAAAAAGATTATATTGTTATGTGATTGAATATACCATTTTAACTGGTTGTAGTACATAAGAATTCAATCTCTTAACCTGAAGGCGAGTTCCCAATTGGTCTATATCTCGAGTCCTTAGTTACACAGCGAAAAGAAAAGCCCTCTTTTCATTAGCATTTATCAACAACTTACAATGGATACTCATGTGGTTCAAACACATCCTAGGGTTATCCGGGTGCACGTTTTGGTCTATATCTCGAGACCCTAGTCACGGAGGGCATGAAAAATAATCTATACTATAGCAATCATACACAGCTCCCATTTTCTACCCATATTGTACAAACACATCCTAAAGTTATCCGGGTCCACGTTTTGGTCTATATCTCGAGACCTTGGCACGGAGGGGCATGAAAATAATCTATACCATAGCAATCATCAACAGCTCCCATTTGCTACCCATATTGTACAAACACATCCTAAAGTTATCCGGGCCCACGTTTTGGTCTCTATCTCAAGACCCTAGTCACGGAGCGGCGTGAAAAATACTCTATACAAACACATCCTAGGGTTACCCGGGTCCACGTTTTGGCCTATATCTCGAGACCCTGGTATCCGATTCTTAAAATTTCAAAACACAAACCATCTACTGAATAGTCAGAACAAAGCTTAAAAATTTGGTTTGGATAGGTGCGCCCGTTCTTGAGTTATAAAATCACAACGAAAAATGGCATTAATTTTTATATATATAGATAGATGGACATCAAACGAAAGCTGTTGATGAGTGCTTTAGTACAGGGTAATTATCATACCTATTGGTGACTAGGGTCTCAAGATATAAATAAATAAATAAAAACGTGGATCAGGGTAACACTAGGATGTGTTTGTAAAATACGGGTGTCAAATTGAAGCTGTCGATGTCAGCTTAAGGGCCGTTTTCTCATCTAGCCTTTAATTTTAGCGCTCACTTTATCCTGATTATAAGTGAATTTTCGGTTGCCCTTTAAAGTTGATTCTTAGGTTTAAACGTAGATAAAAACAAGTAAGGAAGGCTAAGTTCGGGTGTAACCAAACATTACATACTCAGCTGAGGGCTTTGGAGACAAAACAAAGGAAAATCACCATGTAGGAAAATGAACCTAGGGTAACCCTGTAATGTGTTTGTATGACATGGGTACCAAATGGAAGGTATTAAAAACTATTTTAAAAGGGAGTGGGCCATAGTTCTTATAGGTGGACGCCATTTCGGGAAATCACCATAAAGGTGGACTAGGGGCGACTCTAGAATAAGTTTGTACTGTAGCATTATGCGTCATGCCCAGCTGTGCAATACATTTACGGCCTTACGTATCATTAACTTCTATGCCAATACATTTTAATAGCATAATCATATTACAATATCATAAGACATAAATTACCTTGAACTCACACAGCGGTTAGCTAACATCAATGGAATGCCGAATATGAATCCCTTGTCAGTTCACACACCACAAATTATGCTTATGTTAGTTTGTCACCAAAATATTTTAGATTTAGATTTAGATTTATTTATTAAGTCTATGGTTTAGTAACGTTACAGACTAAGACGTACATAGGTTACTAATTATATTGAAAATAGTACATACAAAGTTTTTCTTTAAATTCATTGCAATTTACAAATATATCTAAATTTACATAACAAATTAAATTCCGATAGCAGTCTGATAATTGGTTCATTTTGAACATACCTGGTTTTGCAGAGGTCAATAGCAAATAAATCATGATGTCGTAAGTTTCTGGCTGGAACATTGAGTTTAATACAACGCAATAAAAACGGTCCCATTGAGAACATGACGAATAGTCCCATTGAGGACATCACGAATAAAAACTAAGCCAGATATCAATCGCCTACTGGCAAGAGTATGCAGACTGATCAGTATGCACCGCAGAACATAAGATGGAATAGGCATATTAAACCTAATACTGGATAATGCAAATTTTAGAAACTTTTTTTGTATACGTTCAAGTCTATTGGAATGCACATCATAAAACGGATTCCAGATTATAGAAGCATATTCCAATTTGGACCTTACAAATGTACTAAACAGCAATTTTTTAGTATAAGGATCCTTAAATTCAGAACTATTCCATCTAATGAAAGCTAGAGAGGAATATGCTTTAGGTATAATGTAATTCAGGTGATCAATAAACGTGAAATTCGAGTCAAAAACAACCCCAAGGTCTTTGATTTTGTAACTAGAACTGAGGACAGAGCCAGAAATAGAGTACGAAGAAATGAGTGGCAATCTAATTTTGTTGAAGGTGACCGAGCAGCATTTTTCGATATTGATCATTAGCATATTTGGATCACACCATTCCTGGAATTTGTTAACCTCATTTTGCATAATTTGAATATCAGAGAAGCTTGTTATTTTTTTAAAAATTTTTAAATCATGGGCATAAAGTATATGTTCACACAAGGAAAAACACTCTGAGCAATCGTTGACGAAAATAACAAAAAATAGAGGACCAAGGATACTACCTTGAGGAACCCCAGAGGTAGCTCTATATGAAAATGATTTTACGCCATCAACAACAACATAGTTAATTCTATCTATTAGATAAGATTTTACCCATAACAAGAAAGTAGAATGAAAGCCAAAATTTTCAAGTTTTTTAATTAATAAGACGTGAGACACTCTATCAAAAGCTTTTGACAAACCAGTATAGATTGTATCTACCTGAAAGCCCTCAACAAAGGCTGAAAACCAAAAATTAGAGAAAACAGTTAGATAAGTGACCGTAGATCTGCCCGGTATAAAACCATGTTGAGTATACGAAATATAGGGCTTGATAGCAAATGACAATTTAGAGCTAATGATTATTTCAAATAATTTAGCAATATTAGTAATTTTAGAGATGGGACGATAGTTCGAAACCAGATTCTTACTCTTACTCTTAAAAACTGGAATAACAGAAGTCACTTTCCATTCATCTAAAAAATTACCTGACCTAAGAGACAAATTAAACAACAAAAGTAGCGGATACACTATAGATGACGTGCATTGTTTGCGAAAAAAAGCAGAGATATTATGAGCATATAATTGCTTGGAGCATTTTAGGTCTTTTATAGCTGCGAAAATATCATCCTCAGTTAAAACTAGGGAGCCAAAATCAAGCGAAGAAGCTAATTTCCCAGCACTAGAAGTATCAATCTGAACACAATTATCAACCAAATTAGACTTAAAAAATTCAGCAAACAGATTTGCCCTTTCATTAGCGGTGCTTGCACTAATGCCATTGTGAGACACTATGGACGGAATAACTGACGAAGAACGTTTTGAATTTACAAAACTCCAAAAAGCCTTGGGATTAGATATTAATATTCATTTCAAACCCGAGTAAATCATTTTTATAAAGAAATTTATTTAGACAGTTAAACTCAGTCAAGTATTTCTCATACATTACTCTGTGCTGCAAATTACCAGAACATTTATAAAGCTTATGAAAAGCGAAGATTCTTTAATTTTTTAAGCTCCCGATTATGCCAGGGTAGTTTATGGACCCTTGGCGGTAAACGTGGAGTATTTCTGAAAGACATACTACTTATTTTACTCTTAAACATATTTACATACAACCAATAATATGAATTAACCAAATATTCACATTTCACATGAATATCGATCTGCTGACTTTGCATACAAATCTACATGCATGCATATTAATACAAATCTACATGCATGCATAGTAAACATATATGCATAGCAATACCAATCTACATATATGCATAATAATACAAATCTACATATACTACATATATGCATATTAATACAAATCTACATATATGCAAAATAATACAAATCTACATATACTACATATATGCATATTAATACAAATCTACATATATGCATAGCAATACAAATCTACATATATACTCTGTAATACAAATGCACTTATTTTTAGTTGTTAGTATTAGGATATTTATAAATGTGTAGGTTAAGTAATTAGCTATAAAAAGGGAAATCATTTTTGTAATAAAGAGAATATTGATCTGACCATCAAAGTCAACACATCTTCTTGTTTATTAACTTTTAATGGCGATCCTGCCAACCTGATCTTAAATTAGCGGAAAATTTGCTCTTAAGCAAAATTAGCTAGATCTAGCTGGAGGAAAAGATCCTGACAGATTTGGCTAAAAACCTGAAAGGTCCTGCCAAGTTTAAAACATAGAGACAATTTTTTTGAGATCATGTTTGATAAAAATCCTGCACAGAGGAAAAGGAGCAATAATTACATCGCAAGCTAGATCAACCCAACGTAACTTGGTATGACAACTACCAATAATATTTTGGACTTTTGCCAAATTCGAATAAACTCATGGTGGTTATCTGAATCAATTAGTTATGAACGTTTGTTTGAAGCAAAATAATGGAAGCTCAATAATAAATTAAACGCATAAATGGAGTGGAATAATCATAATATGTGGCCGGACACTAAATAAATGTAGAGTAGCAAACCAACAGGACATAATGGACAATACGACTGGCAGCGAATGTTATGTAAATTAAGTATATTTAAATTATTAAAATTTTTAGAATCAATTGAGTGGCCTTTAAGGACGGTAAACCATTAGCAAAAACGAAAGTTTTTGCTTAGGAATTTTTTTTAAATATGATAGGATAAACACTTTTTTTTTCAAAAGTTTGATGTCAGCTTTGAAAATGACACATACTAAACCGAAAATGAAAAAAAGAGAAGCATAAAATCTAATTTTGGACAACACTCTGTAAAGTAAATTCAAAAAAAAAATCGATTTAAATTTTAATAAAACAAGAAATGTTAAAATATTAACTTCAGGAAAATTTTTTTTAAGAAAATCAAAAGTTTTAGAAAATTTTGAACAGTAGTTTCTATAACATTAATTAAATAAGGAAAAAAATATTAACAAAATTATTCTTAGATCTTTATAATGCCAAATAAATCAGGCAAAAATGGCATAAAAACTAATTTTTAAAATATTGTGTAAATTGAAAAAAAAAATTACATTAAAATGCTAAAATTAAACACATTTTTCCAACAAAAGTTTTCTTTAAACTTTTATTTCAACTAAATAAGGAAAAATAATAAAAGTAAAATGGAATGCATAGGATGAAAGAATAAAATCGAAAAATTGTATTTGAAATTAAAATTTAATTCATTACTCATAGAAGCAGGAAGATAATTATATTTCAAAATGTCTTGGTGGACAAAAATAGCCCAAGGCATTATGATAGCCATAGCTGGCTATGAATTCGGCAAAGAAACCTCTGAAGAGGAAACAGTTGACAACAAATTGGTAAAATATGAGCCACAAGCCCAAGTGGACACAAAAACTACAGACATTTGGCTAGGTGCTTTAATATGCACGATAGGGCTATTAATCATAGCGATATCCGCTATTCTTAAAAACTATATGAAAATCAAATATAGGCAAATGAATAACGTGCAACAGCGCGTCTAAATTTTTTTTCTATGTCCAAATTTCCAAACTCAAAGTTGAGGAAGAGCAATATACAAGTCAAGTAAAAGTAACCTTCAAATGTCTCAACTGACAGTAAAGACAGCTTTATTAGCCCCACCTAAATTCAACGGCAAATCAAGAATCTGCATAACTCCCATGAATGCCCCTGATATCTTTAAATACAAAGAAATCAGGAACCAATTCCAAAAATTCACAGTAGTTCACATGGAAATACCAACCACGAAGGCTAGCACGGTCCAAAATTTATACCAAACAGAATAACTCTTTCAAATTATACCTGAAAAAAAAAACACCCCGTTCCAGTGGAGATACGCAAAATACACAAAAAAAAAAAGAAAAAAAAAAATAAACCAGCCCATCACAACAAGCATGAAGAAAAAGTCACAAAGAGAACATATATATATATAATAAAGCGCTATATAAATTTGCAAGAAAAGACTAGTCGCGCTCGTTTTCATCTTAGGATAGGAAAATGGTAGCGTAGAAAATTTTCAAGCAACCAGATTGTTGAGAAAGTTATTGACTTAGGACAATATTCGACCAGGCATAAAAGAAATGCCGGCAATCTAGGACTTGAAATTTATAAGGAAAACACAGTTGTCCTGATGGACAAATTGGTGAAAATAATTGAATATTTACTGCAGAAAGCGAATTTATAAAATAATAATTAGTACCCAAGTTCTCTAAGATCAAATAATTGCACTAACCAAAGAGGTTGTGCATGTGACAATCCCGGTATAAAAATAAAAATAATTCTTCATAAAAATCATGACGATTCTGTCTTGGTGGCCGCCGCAGAAATTGCATGACAAATAAGATCAAAAATATATTGCTGGAAAATATGAAAATATCATTTAAAAGATACGAAACATTTTTCTTTGCACCCACTGTACCTTCCACTCATCCATTAATAGAACTAATGTCAATACATAGCTACCCCGCTCTTCCATCAGCAACCCATCTATACAATTTATTACAGATTTACCTTATCATGAATGAAAAAAAATGCCAAGCGAAAAAAAATTTTTTTTTTTATTTCCTTGAGTAATAAGCGGAATTAGTTTAATAAAATACAATCATTTATTGCTTAGGTTTCGTAAGGTCATATTTTTACATATTAGGAAAATACTTTACTAGACTAGAAAATATTAATAGGAAAATAGTTTGGTATAATTTAGAAAATAATGATAGGAATAATGAAGATAAGGAAATAATAGTCCATAAGAATAGGCTTAAACCGACTTAAAACTTAATCGTAAAATAAGCATTCCAATTCGGTTATTTAATAAAAATTTCTAAAGACAAGCGGATTTTAAGTGAGTGCACACATTTAAAAACCGCCAATAAAATAAATAAAATATATAAATAAGTAAAATAATTGTTAAATTTAAAATTTTTTCTTATACGTAAAATAACCGTTAAATTTAAAATTTTGGAAAAAAAGATTTGTACAAAATATTGAAAAATATTAAGAAATATATATATAAAATGTAAAAATAATAAAAGTATCAAGGTCAGCAAATTAGAAACAAAATACACTACCTCTTTCACTACAATATCAAGTTAAGGTAAAATACCAAAATCATAATTGTTCACAAAACAATTATATAATACTCTTTTTCTAAGGCGGATGGTGTAGCATTATGCGTCATGCCCACCTATGCAATACATTTACGGCCTTACGCATCATGAACGTCTATGCCAATACATTTTAATAGCATAATCATATTACAATATCATAAGACATAAATTACCTTGAACTCACACAGCGGTTAGCTAACATCAATGGAATGCCGAATATGAATCCCTTGTCAGTTTACACACCACAAATTATGCTTATGTTAGTTTGTCACCAAAATATTTACATACAACCAATAATATTAATTAACCAAATATTCACATTTCACATGAATATCGATCTGCTGACTTTGCATACAAATCTACATGCATGCATATTAATACAAATCTACATGCATGCATAGTAATACAAATATACATATATGCATAGCAATACCAATCTACATATATGCATAATAATACAAATCTACATATACTACATATATGCATATTAATAAAAATCTACATATATGCATAATAATACAAATCTACATATACTACATATATGCATATTAATACAAATCTATATATATATGCATAGCAATACAAAACTACATACATATATACTCTGTAATACAAATGTACTTATTTTTAGTTGTTAGTATTAGGATATTTATAAATGTGTAGGTTAAGTAATTAGCTATAAAAAGGGAAAGAATTTTTGTAATAAAGGAATATTGATCTGACCATCAAAGTCAACACATCTTCTTGTTTATTAACTTTTCAGTACGATATAGAAATCAAATAAATGTGTTAATGAGTATTTTAAAAGGGAGTGGGCCTTAATTCTATAGGTGGATGCGTTTCGAGATATCGCCATAAAGGTGGACCAGGGGTGACTCTTTAATGTGTTTGTAAGATATGGGTATCAAATTAAAGGTATTAATGACGGTTTTAAAAGGGAGTGGTGGTAGTAGCATATGTGAAGGGGTTTTCGAGATACCGACGAAAATGTGTACAAGGGTGACCCAGAACATCATCTGTCGCATACCGCTAATTTTTTTATATATGTAATACCAAGGACAGTATTCCTGCAAAGATTCCAAGGGCTTTTGTTTTCGCCCTGCAGAACTTTTTCATTTTCTTCTACTTAATATGATAGGTGTCACACCCATTTTACAAAGTTTTTTTCTAAAGTTATATTTTGCGTCAATAAACCAATCCAATTACCATGTTTCATCCCCTTTTTCGTATTTATTATAGAATTATGGCATTTTTTTCATTTTTCGTAATTTTCGATATCGAAAAAGTGGGCGTGGTCATAATTGGATATCGGTAATTTTTTATACCAATACAAAGTGAGTTCAGATAAGTACGTGAACTGAGTTTAGTAAAGATATATCGATCGTTGCTCAATTTATCGTGATAACGGCCGAGAGGAAGGACAGACGGTCAACTGTGTATTAAAACTGGGCGTGGCTTCAACCGATTTCGCCTTTTTTCACAGAAAATAGTTACCGTCCTAGAATCTAAGCCCCTTCCAAATTTCACAAGGATTGGTAAATTTTTGTTTATATGGCATTAAAAGTATCCTAAACAAATTAAATGAAAAAGGGCGGGGCCACGCCCATTTTAAAATTTTCTTTTATCTTTGTATTTTGTTGCACCATATCATTACTGGAGTTGAATGTTGACATAATTTACTTATATACTGTAAAGATATTGAATTTTTGTTAAAATTTGACTTACAAAAAAAATTTTTTTTAAGTGGGTGTGGTCCGATTTTGCTGATTTTTATTAGGCATACATATAGTAATATGAGTAACGTTCCTGCCAAATTTCATCATGATTCTTCAAATTACAGACTGCAAAACTTTTAAATTACCTTCTTTTAAAAGTGGGCGGTGCCACGCCCACTGTCCAAAATTAAACTAATTTTCTATTCTGCGTCATAACGTGAACCTACCTGCCAAGCTTCAACCGTCTTTTGTAATGTTTCAGTTTAGCCGTCTTTGGTAATGAACTATCGTTTTTTGGTTGGTTATGGTCCGATTTCGTTCATTTTAAATAGCGATCTGAGGTGAGTGCCGAGGAACCTACATACCAAATTTCCTCAAGATACCTCAAAAGTTACTCAAGTTATCGTGTTAATGGACGGACGGACATGGCTCAATCAAATTTTTTTTCGATACTGATGATTTTGATATATGGATGTCTATATATATCTGGATTCCTTTATACCTGTACAACCAACGTTATCCAATCAAAGTTAATATACTCTGTGAGCAAAGCTCTGAGCACTGAGTATAAAAATCGTAATAAAATACAAGGGCCAGTGAGTTTCGAACGGCCGCACTTTACTTTAAACATATTAGTAACAATGTTTTAATGGTTACTAAGAGTCGTAATTTAAATTATATTTGTTACTTTAACAACGAATAATTTAATACCATAAATAAAGTATACTTTCACAAAGCTTTCGATTATTAGTACAACCCTATACTCGAATAGTAAGTTTGTTATCCCTATTGAAATAAAAAAATGTTAGATAGAAATACTGTTTTTGGCAAAACAACGCTTGCTGGGTCAGCTAGTTTTATTATATGAATGTTTGCTTGTTTTATTTACTTACTTACTTAATTGGAGCTTAACCGTCTAAACGGTTATGGCCGTCCAACAAGGCGTGCCAGTCGCTCCGCCAACCGGCGCCAATTGCTCACACCAAGGGAGTTTAAATCGTTTTCCACCTGGTTCTTCCAACGGAGTGGGGGCCGCCGTCTACCTCTGCTTCCATAGGCGGTTTCCGATGGAAACAATTTCTTGGCCGGAGCATCATCTTTCATTCGCATAACATGGCCTAGCCAGCGCAGCCGCTGCGTTTTAATTCGCTGGACTATGTTGATGTCTGCGTATAGCTCACCATTAAATCTTCTTCGGTACTCGCCATCGCCAACGCGTAGAGGGCCATAAATCTTTCGAAGAACTTTTCTCTCGAACACTCCCAAAGCCTCTTCATCTGCTGTTGTCATGGTCCATGCTTCTGCCCCATATAGCAGGACGGGTACGATAAATGACTTGTAGAGTATGATTTTCGTTCGCCGAGAGAAGACTTTACTTTTCAATTGCCTATCTAGTCCAAAGTATCGTTTATTGGCAAGATTGATTCTTCGCTGGATTTCAGTGCTGATGTTGTTGCTAGTGTTGATGCTGGTTCCCAAATAAACGAAGTCTTTTACTATTTCGAAATTATGGCTGCCAACAGTAGCGTGGTTGCCAAGGCGCATATGCGCTGATTCTTTGCTCGATGACAGCAGGTACTTCGTTTTGTCCTCATTCACCATCAAACCCATCTTTACCGCTTCTTTTTCCAGTTTGGAGTAATCAGAACTAACAGCGCGGTTGTTTAGGTCGATGATATCAATGTCATCAACATATGCCAGTAATTGCACGCTTTTATAGTATATTGTTCCAGTGCGGTTAAGTTCTGCAGCTAGTATCATTTTCTCCAGCATCAAATTAAAGAAATCGCACGATATGGGGTCACCCTGTCTGAAACCTCGTTTAGTTTCGAACGGCTCGGATAGGTCCTTCCCAATTCTGGCTGAGCTGATGGTGTTGCTCAACGTCATTTTGCGCAGCCATATAAGTTTTGCGGGGAAACCAAATTCAGGCATAACGGCATATAGGCAGCTCCTTTTCGTGCTGTCGAAGGCGGCTTCAAAGTTGACGAAGAGGTGATGTGTGTCGATTCTCTTTTCACGGGTTTTTTCCAAGATTTGGCGCATTGTGAAAATCTGGTCGATGGTAGATTTACCAGGTCTGAAGCCGCACTCATAAGGTCCAATCAGCCGGTTCACGGTTGAAAGGACCTTATATGCGATATTAAGAAGGCTGATTCCACGATAGTTGGTGCATTTTGCAGTATCCCCCTTCTTGTGGACTGGGAACAGAACACTTAAATTCCAACCGTCGGTCATGCTTTCGTCCGCCCATATTTTGCTAAGAAGCTGCTGCATGCGCCTTACCAACTCCTCGCCGCCGAACTTGAATAGCTCCGCAGGCAATCCATCAGCGCCCACGGCCTTGTTGTTTTTCAATCTGGTTATTGCCATTCTAACTTCGTCATAATCGGGCGGGGCGACATATATTCCATCACCATCGATTGCGGGATCGGGTTCTTCATCTCTGCGCCGTCAATTGCTGCCTCCATTTAGGAGAGCTGAGAAGTATTCCCTCCATAATCTAAGCACTCTCTGGACATCAGTTACAAGGTCGCCGTTTTCATTCCTACAGGAGTTTGCCCCGGTCTTAAAACCTTCCCTCTGTCGACGTATTTTTTGGTAGGATTTTCGGGCGTTATTCCTGGTGGCTAGCAGCTCAAGCTGCTCGCACTCACGCCTTTCTGCTTCTGCTTTTTTCTTCCTGAAAAGGCGTCTCGCTTCCCTTTTCAACTCACGATAGCGTTCACACACTCCTCTTGTCGCGCTCGCTTTTAACGTAGCCCTGTAGGCAGCGCCTTTTCTTTCGGTTGCAACGCGGCAATCTTCATCGTACCAGTTGTTTTTCGTGGCCGCCGGTAACCAATTTTTTCCTCGGCGGCAGTACGAAGTGCTTTGGAGATATGCTCCCACTGCTCCTGTATTCCTTCAGGATGAGTTGTGCTCTCAGAGAGCAGGTGTGAGAGTCGAGTTGCGAAATCATTGGCAGTCTGTTTTGATTGAAGCTTTTCGACGTCTAGCTTTCCTTGTGTTTTTTGTTCCTTGGTTTTAGCCGCGTTGAGGCGGGTGCGTATTTTGGCTGCAACGAGATAATGGTCCGAGTCGATGTTAGGTCCTCGGATCGTGCGCACATCTAAAACACTGGAGGCATGCCGTCCGTCTATCACAACGTGATCGATCTGATTGCGAGTATTTCGATCAGGAGACAGCCATGTAGCTTGATGTATCTTTTTATGCATGAACCTCGTGCTGGATATGACCATGTTTCGAGCACCGGCAAAGTCAATCAGCCTCAGCCCGTTAGGAGAAGTTTCATTGTGTAGGCTGAACTTTGCAACTGTAGGGCCAAAAACACCTTCTTTGCCCACCCTGGCGTTAAAGTCGCCAAGCACGACTTTTATATCATGACGGAGGAGGCAGCGCTCGTATGTGCGTTCTAATTGTTCATAAAAAGTGTCTTTCACCTCATCGTCTTTCTCCTCTGTCGGCGCATGGGCGCAGATGAATGATATATTAAAAAATTTTGCTTTTATCCGGATAGCGGCGAGACGCTCGTCCGCAGGCGTGAACGCCAGCACTTGGCGACAAAGTCTCTCTCCCACCACGAATCCGACGCCGAAACTGCGCTTATTCGTATGGCCACTCCAATATATGTCACAATTTTTGATCTTCTTTCTTCCTTGCTTCGTCCAACGCATTTCTTGGATGGCGGTGATGTTAGATTTTGCTTTGACGAGGATATCAACCAGCCGGGCATCTGCACCAATCCCATTCAGGGAGCGGACGTTCCAGGTGCATGCCCTCAATTCATTGTCCTTCAAACGTTTGCCATGGTCGTCATCAATAGAGAGTGTATTTATCTGAGGCTTGTTGTTATATTTCATTGGAGTATGGGTTTACGTGGCGGGTCCCAAGCCCAGCGCACCACCCGCTCAGCGGGGTTGAAGATATTACTTGGCACGTTTATATAGCGAGCCGCTTGATCCAAGACAGACGCCCGCTTGCAGCCGCACCTAGAGGTGTACAGACGCTGCCGATGAGATCTCCCCCGGCTAGCCCTTAAACCGATTATGTCAGAGTGGAGATTGTCGCCTTCTCACATTAGCTCACCGCTAAACGGATGTATAGCGGCTACCCAGAAGATATTTGGCCGCAAGCGACCGGCAGTAGTGAGCTGCTTGAACCGCATGCAAAAGAATGGCTCTGGCCATTCCCAGGTGAATGGCGGTCAGAAGCTTTCCCCACTTTCGTGGACTTCTACACACGGCCCCACCCTCCACGGCCTGCTTGTTTTGCTCATTCAATTTATCACAGTACGTCCATCAGATTGTAATTACAGCTTTTTGAAAAAATTTTAAAGTGAATATTACTCTCTAAATAAAAAATAGATAAAATAATAAAAAAAAAAATTCAGTTAAACGGGTTTATTGAAAATAATACTTACAGTAAGTAATAATAATCCTAAAAGTTAGAAAATAATTAGGTAGGTCCTAGGTACGAGTCATCACACTCCTCATCAATCTAGGACGATGATCAGACAAATATATAAATGCATGGGTCGCGTCAAATTTCTATTGATAATCAACCACTCATATCTTTACAAATAAATAAAGTGGCATTCGTTGCGTGCGGACGTGTGTTTGATCGCTCCGTGTATCTATCTATTTTACAATGCTTAAGTGTATAAGCTGTCATATAGAATTCGTGATAGAAGATTTTATCTCATGTGATATCTGTGGTCATAAAGTACATTTAAAATGTGTTAAATTAAATAACTCTGCCGCAAATCTATTAAAATCAAAGGCGAATCTAATGTTTAAATTGAAATTTGCGTGAATAGCACAATAACAATATGCCTCTCATAGTTTAATAAAGTATGCTCATCATTGGCAGAAATCCAACAAATATTTGTTAGTGCCAATAACAATCATATTTCTATGGTAAAAAGAATAAGTGACAGCAACAGCAATGCAATGAAGACGCATTCTCGCGGTAAGTTCGTTGACTCGCCCAACTGCATTTCGCCTAATATACGAAATTTTAACAAGTGTACGAAAACTACACAACCAACACAAGGTGCTGCTGCTGGCGTCGCTAGTAAATCAAATGGTGATGCTGCTGAGTTATCATCGTGTTTATCTTCTTCTGTTTCGCACACCGAAACAACAGCTAAACGTTCCGTCACTGATGCTGAGCTTTCGCTTGCTAAGTCGGCTAAACGTTTGCCTTCTTATGCTTCGGTTTGTAATCAAGCAAATAATAACATCGATTCAAATGATAATTGTGATCGCCCTCTTCTACAAAATTCTCTAGCTGGCAACAACAATTTTACGTCGCCTTCGAAAATTGTCGAACCAACTGATGCAAGTGTTGTTATTGTAAACGATAATAACAATCCTAGTGATGTTGAAAATATCAAAACTGCTGATACTCGTACCGAGAACTCTACCAAAGAAAATGAGGGGCAACCTGCTCTTCAGAAGGTAGCTGCTGTAAAAAATAAATCTTACGATAAACATGTTCGCATTGTTGGCTCAAATGCAAAATCTGAACTTTGTGTTGCCGCCAAAACTAAGTGGCTGTACATTTCTTCTTTTTCCCCATCAGTCACGGAAAATGATATAATTGAATATGTTTCCAAACATTCTGGGATACAGAAAGTGTTGCTTTCAGTCTTATTAAGAATGGCACTGCCGCGGAATCACTAAAACGAATCACCTTTAAACTAGGTGTTCCCGAATCCTGGTTCAACAGTATGCTCAAACCTGAGCTTTGGTCTGTTGGTGTGGCTGTTTGCCCTTTTCGGTTCCGCCAAAAACGGGTTCTTCGGAAATCGTAAACATTGAATCTAACGTGGGTATTCTTAGACCTATTTAGTTAAAATCTAAATATACGCTTTATTATCAAAATGTAAGTGGTATGCGTACGAAATCATAGCAATTATATAGTAATGTCATTTCACATGAATATGACATGAAATTGACGGAGACGTTGTTGACTGAAAATTTTTCATCTAATGAGTTTTTCGATAATTATTATTACGTATATCGTAATGATCGTTGCTCTAACGCCACCGGGCTTGAAAGGGGTGGTGGTATCCTAATTTCGGTTAGATCTGATATATGTAGTAGACAAATTAATATTGATTATTATAACGGTGACGTGGAACAACTTTGTATAGGCGTTACGTTTACTAGTAATAAAAAAATAATTTTTCTATTGTCCTATATTCCACCAAGTAGTGACATTGCTATGTATCAGAAGCATATGGATAATTTAAGTCAAGTTGTCAATAATGCTAATCCGTCTTATGAAATTATTTATTTAGGCGATTTCAACTTAAGTAATATATCTGGGTCTAATGATTGTAATACTTTACCTTCAAATATTAAATCCGACATCAATATGCTAGTTGTTAGAACCTTATTTTCATACGGCCTGAAACAATATAGCTCTCAACCAAATAAGAATGGTAGGTTCTTAGATCTAGTTTTTGGATCTGCTGATTTAAAAATATCATGCCTTGAGTGTCCATTTCCAATTTTGGAAAATAGTTTTCACCATAGTGCTTTGGCTATAAATTTTGATTTTTATGATTTTTATAAAAACCTGCCGAATCTACATTGGAATATAATTATTTCAAGGCCGATAGTTTGGCGATAAACGAGTTTTTCGTAGCTACTGATTGGACCTTCATTAACTTCTCCGGAAACCCGGAGGCCTCCTATGAAATTTTTACGAGGAGGCTTTTACTAGCCCTTTCGAGTTTTGTAGCTCTAAGAAGTAAGATCTTATTGAATAGGCCACCCTGGTTTAATCTAAAACTAAATAATCTTAAAAATAGAAAAAATAAAGCCAGTTCCTGGTCGGTTATTAACTCCAAAAGGAAAACCAATGGCTTTCCAACGACTATGGAGTATGATGGCGAAGAGTCCAGTAATCCACAGGATGCCTGCAACTTATTTGCTAAATCATTCCAAAAAGTTTATTCAAAGTTTACCTCTTCACCTTATCCTATATTTCACTCTGGGTACCAATGCCAAATTTCTAATTTCGTTGTTACCGCAGATGATGTTCTTCTGTCAATCTCTAAATTGACAAGTAGTGCAAAATCAGATACTGAGGGGTTTTTTCCGATATTTTTCAAAATATGCGCAAATTCTATTGCATAACCCTTAGCTCATCTCTTTCAAAATTACTTGAACAGCGGAATTTTTTTGAACTCGTGGAAATTATGCTCCATAAATCCTATATTTAAGTCTGGTAACCGCAATGACATTTGCAACTACAGACCGATTGTTAAACAGAGTACTCTGGCAAAAATATTCGACCACGTATTTCAACGTAAATTGTTCGATTACGTAGGCAAGGCTATAGTGGAGTGTCAGCATGGATTTTTCCCAGGTAGGTCTACTTCCACAAATTTTGCTTTAGTTACTAATCAAATTGTGGGGGCTTTAGAGAACTCTGAGCAACTTGACGTCATATAAACTGACTTCTCGAAAGCATTCGACAAGGTTGATCATACTATCCTAGTACGCAAGTTAGCCAAGTATGGAATCAATGGAAACTTGTTGAAATTCTTCACGAGCTTTCTATCGAATAGAGAGCTCTATGTGGCAATTGGAGCCGAAAAGTCATCTCTGAATATAAACGCCTGGTCATGTATTCCGGAGGGTACCCATTGTGGTCCTCTATTATTCTTAATTTTCATAAATGATTGGCCCCAGAAATTCATATTCGCAAAGTGTTTGATGTTTGCGGACGACAGGAGCATTACAGGCATAATTAGTTCTAAGATTATCACCATAAAATGGATAGAAATTTCGGAGAGAACGTTGAGAACGTTGAGGGACATTAAATCGAAACCGCTCCAGCAAGTACGGGCAGTCAATAAACCCATTAATAACGTTATAAGCGAAACTTAAGCAGACAATAGATCTACGATCCAACAAGGTCTTAAGGTTTAATAGCAAGAGACGAGGAGAATAAGGAGGCATAGGTTCAGAGAAGTTTAAAGGTCGAAGAGCATATTTAAGAAAGATATGCTATGAATGAACCTATAACTAGGACTATACATCTAGCAAATCGATTCAGTAATGTTCTTAATTTTAATAACAGCTTATATAAGTTTAAGCTTCAATTGTTTTCTATTTTTAACTAGTCTGTGAGAGAGCATGTACTTTTAGACTGAATGAATTAAATAAAAATAAATAAATGATATCTATATATATAAAAATGAATGCCATTTTCGTTGTGATTCTATAACTCCAGAACGGGCTGACCTATCCCAACAAAATTGGGCTTTGTTTTGACTATTCAGTAGATGGTTTGTGTTTTGAAATTTTAAGAATCGGATACCAGGGTCTTGAGATATAGGCCAAAACGTGGACCCGGGTAACCCTAGGATGTGTTTGTACAATACGGGTATCAAATGGAAGCTGTTGATGGATCCTATAGTATAGAGTATTTTTCATGGCGCTCCGTGACTAGGGTCTCGAGATATAGACCAAAACGTGGACCCGGACAACTTTAGGATGTGTTTGTACAATATGGGTAGCAAATGGGAGCTGTTTATGATTGCTATAGTATAGATTTTTTTCATGCCCCTTCGTAACTAGGGTCTCGAGATATAGACCAAAACGTGGACCCGAATAACTTTAGGATGTGTTTGTACAATATGGGTAGCAAATGTGAGCTGTTGATGATTGCTATAGTATAGATTATTTTTCATGCCCCTCCGTGAATAGGGTCTCGAGATATAGACCAAAACGTGCACCCGGATAACCCTAGGATGTGTTTGAACCACACGAGTATCAATTCTAAGTTGTTGATAAATGCTAATGAAAAGAGGGCTTTTCTTTTCGCTGGGTAACTAAGGACTCGATATATAGACCAATTGGGAACTCTCCTTCAGGTTAAGAGATTGAATTCTTATGTACTACTTCCAGTTAAAATGGTATATTCAATCACATAACAATATAATCTTTTTACCTGAAGGCGCTGAAAAGCGCTGAACGTATGTTGAAATTATTTTGAAAAACACACCAAAAACCCATTTGTTTGGCCTGATTAATCCCACTTAGCCAGCGGACGTATTCATATTAACATACATACATCAATAATAGTTTAATCATTTACTAAACAATTTGTTACCTACTTAGCTACGCTCTTTCGGTCTCAAAATTTATGCACTTTCGTATTAACTAGCTTACTTATTATTCCCACCTACAAACTTACTTGCATTATATTTATATCAACATGTATGTATGTAGCAGGCAGATCGACAAACAAAGTAGGTTTTGAAAAGACATCGAATAATATTACGGTGCATTTTTTTGCATAGAGAAAAACATAAATATTTTGCATAGATAGGTATATAGAGCTTTGGCTCTTAGCGTTAAGAAAATTCAAATTAGGAGAATAAATGACATTGGAGTGTAAACATCGCTGGAGCGTTATCTTTGGCCTCAACACCATTAGTTAGTAGAATAAACGAAGCAGCCCAATACGTTCAGTAGTGTCCTAAATTACCGCAGTGCAAATTATTACATAAAAATGCAAATATTCTTTTTGTTTAATAATTATTGAAGTTTGCGTGACTTTTTGAAAAGAAGAAATATAGGGCAAAGCGAATTTCCGAGCAAAAACGGTAAGTTTTTAACTGTTGAAGTGAATTACACGAATGCATGTGTGTTTCCTTATTTGAAAAAAACATATGGTGTACCACTATTAATGTAGACATTTTTTTAAATTTAATTTATACTTTTTTAATTGAAAGAAAAATTCTATACGAGGAAATATAGATCGCCGAACGTGTCATGCAAATGCTGCGGCATTACAAAGGCGATCACAGACTCCAGATGAACGAGCACAAGCTAATGCATCGCAGCGTGAACGTAATGCATGAAATAGATCTCTTGTACATAAAATTATGCGTGCTGCTTTTAATTACAACAGTCAGATTGATTACAGTATGTACGGAAATATTGGAATAATGGACGCAATATGCCCACATTGTGATGCGGCTAAATTTCCAGGTGAAACGCACGGCATGTGTTGTGCTAATGGCAAAGTGAGATTGCCAGCATTAGAAACTCCACCCGAACCATTGTCTTATTTAATTTTTGTGACTTCTGAAAATTCGAAGCACTTTTTGAGTCATATACAACAATACAATTCGGCATTTCAAATGACTTATTTTGGTGCTACTAACATTATTAGAGATTATTTCATGCCGACGTTTAAGGTAAATACTTAAACAGGATTGTCCCAATCAATCTGAATCATAAAAGTATTCTATAGTTTTAATAATTATTATGCAACATATGCCTAAAATTGCATACATGTTGCAGATTCAGGTCCAAATTTATCATCAAGCTGGTTCGTTATTTCCATACCCCGACGCTGATTATACATTTTTGCATATTTATTTTATTGGTGATGAAAATCGTGAATTGATAATCACAAAATCGTAATAAGGGCCGCTAGAACACCTTTTGGAGAGCATTCACTGCACCGACAATTGATGAGGTTGCAATTGTAATTCTTGGTGATCATTTTCAATCCCGTGATTTTATACTTCATCGCAGAAATGAGCAATTGCAACGTATTTCGGAACTTCATCGTAGTTACGACGAATTACAATACCCAATATTGCATTGGAAAAGTGACTATGGCTACCATATCAATATACCAATGATTGATCCACGAACAGGTAAATAATATTTTCAGTGTGTTGACATTTCATAATTTGTATAAATTTTTTAAGTCACATTTTGCACTTATTTTCAGGTCTACATGTACAGAAAAAAGTTAGTGCCATGAATTTTTATTCGTATCGATTGATGATTCGTCCACAAGAACAAAATTATATCTTGAGATATGTATCATCAGTACATCGTTGATATGTATTCCAAAATAGAAACAGACGTCTTAATTTTATTCGTTTCAACCAAGCAACATTAAGATCGGAACAATATATTCATTTGTAAGATGCGATAGCGAATGATGCTAATTAATGACATCGGACGTTTAACTATATTGCCATCTTCGTATATTCGTAGCCCGCGGAATATGAATGAATATGCAAAAGACGCAATGTGTTATGTACGAAAATACGGTCGACCGGATCTGTTCATTTCATTTACATTTAATCCATGGTGGGATGACATCAAAAACAATTTATTTTCAGGGCAGTCGACAACCGATCGTCATGACATTACTGCGCGTATTTTTCGGCAACAATTTAAAGCACTTATGGATTTAATTGTGAAATTATATGTATTTGGGGAGGTGCGTTGCCATATGTACTCCATCGAATGCCAGAAAAGGGGATTGCCGCACGCACATATACTAATTTGGCTGGTACATAAAATAACTCCGGATGAAGTAGATAACCTTATATCAGCTGAAATTCCTGATGACACTGCTGATCCTGAGTTATTTCAAGTTGTCGTTAAAAACATTACATGGACCGTGCGGTGAACTAAATGTGAATTCACCACGTATGATTGATGAAAAGTGTTCGAAACGATACCCAAGGCAGTTTACTTCAGACACAATAACGGGCTATGACGGATAACCATTGTATCGACGTAGATCACCTAATGATAATGGCAAAACGGCAACCATTAGAATGCATAACCAGGAAGTTGAAGTTGATAATCGTTGGGTGGTTCCGTATTGTCCATTATTATCGAAAATATTCAATGCTCATATAAATGTGGAATATTGTAATTCTGCCAAATCCATTAAATATATTTGCAAGTATGTAAATAAAGGGAGCGATATGGCAATTTTCGGTGTTGCTGGTGATAATACAAATGATGAAATTACTCAGTATAAAATGGGGCACTATATTAGTAGCAACGAAGATGTCTGGAGGATTATGTCGTTTCCAATGCACGAAAGACATCCTGCGATTGTTCACTTGCCTGTACATCTTGAGAACAGCCAACGTGTTTATTTTAACGTAGCAAATATATTGGAAAGAGCAGCACAACCACCAGCAAATACGTTGCCAGCTTTTTTCAAATTATGCCAAACTGATACATTTGCGATAATTTTGTTATATTCTGAAGTGCCTCAGTATTACACATGGAATGTGTCTTCGAAAAAATTTCACAGACGTAAACAAAGAACTGTAGTTCATGGGCATCCTGGCATTTTCCAAACAGATGCAATTGGGAGAATATATACAGTACATCCAATCAATATTGAGTGTTTTTATTTGAGATTGTTATTAGTTAACGTGAATGGCCCAAAATCATTTCAAGAATTGAGAACAGTCAACGGTCATTTGTGTTAAACATACCGTGAAGCATGCCAACTTTTGCATTTGTTGGATGATGATGCATATTGGGATTCAACACTTCATGATGCATCTATTTCGGCTCATCCTCAACAAATACGAATGCTATTTGCCATTATATTGCAACGAATTTACTGCAATTCCCCTTATTTGCAATCTTCTGCTAACGTTCGTATCGCTAAACTTTTGAATAAATAACTCCAAAATTGAAAAATGGAAAAATGGCCTTTATTAAAGTACTTCACAATAACACTTATACTTTGTAACTAGCTTGCTTAATAACCAAACTGACAGATTGCTTAAATGAAACTGATTTCTCGCCTCCACTGTTGTCGCCCTTTTATGCTGTCCGACCTCCTCGTTGCATATTTCTAGGCTTTTCTAGTTTCAGAACTTACTAGTTAGTTATACATTTCTCAGCTACAACTACAGATGTATAATTTTTATAGCTTCTCTCATACCCCATGCGCTTGCATGTGTGAGCGACACTTCCACAATCACAATTGCATACCTTTAGGAGCATTTCAGATAAGACATCTGCATGTACTTGTGCGTTGCTTCACCGCCGCGTGCAAGCGTATGTGTAGACATAATGATTGAATTATTGATGTGAATTCACGTCACTGCTTAGCATCGGCCTAGAGATGGCAGTAACCCTTAATGCCGCCAACATTCGTAACACTGCCCTCCACCTAAGTCTGATCGTCCCGATTAGACAAATCTCTCGATCTAAACGGTGCCAGGCTTTCCAAACGGAGCACTTTTATTTTGGTTCGTGGTTTACCGATGGTTTGTATGCGGTACACTACATCATTGATCCATTTTACAACTTTGTATGGGCCTTCCCAATTACACTGCAATTTCGGGGACAAACCTTTTTTACGTTGTGGGTTGTATAACAGCACCAAAACTCTTTACTGAAAACCTTCCGAATTAATTGCTCTATCGTATCTGACTTTCATCTTATCACTCATAATCTTTGTTCGTTGCTTTATCAGATCATATATTTCTCTTAGCTCTTCTTCCAAATCATCATTGGATTTCTTGACATTTCTCTCGGCATTGGCATCTATCCCAAACTTCAAATCAGCTGGCAGTCTAAGGTCATTGCCAAAAATTACTTTTGCAGGGATTTGGCCCGTTGTCTCATGCACTGCTGATCGGTAAGCCATCAAGAATAATGGTATGCGGGTATCCCACTCTTTATGGTACTTGTCTACTACTTTCCTTAAGTGCTCCTCCAATGTTCTATTGAATCGTTCTACCATACCATCGGATTGAGGAAGCAATGCAGTTGTCCGTGTTTTTCCAAAGCCCAATGATTTACACATTTCCTGGAACACAGCTGATTCGAAATTCCTGCCTTGGTCAGAATGTAACTCCATTGGTACACCATACCTTGCAACCCAATTGTTTATAAACATTTCTGCTACTGTTTCTGCTTCTTGATTTGGTATTGGGTATACCTCTGGCCATTTGCTGAAATAATCCATAACTACCAGTACATATTTGTTTCCGCCGTTGCTAGCAGGAAATGGACCGGCTTCATGGATGCTTCATCTGGCCGTGACTTCGGTTTTTGGACCCTTTCGATCTGCTGCAAACTTCGCAGTTCGCAATCCACTCAGCGACCGACTGACGGCAACCAACCCAATAGAATCTCCGTTTAATCTTCTCGAGCGTCTTCGTGATTCCAAGATGACCTCCGCTTGGACCATTATGCAGCTCGCTGAGCACGTCAGGAATCCTCTTTCTGGGAACAACTATATATATGCACAGCCCAAGGAAACTTCTCAATTCATGTAGGTTCTGTGGTCTTGGCCAATCCTTTACAGGCTCTATCTTTTTGTTTGCCGTGCAGATGCCCTCTGTCGTTACCGTTTTACCCAAATAATTTACTTCCTTTTTAAACAGCGCACACTTTTTGGGACATAACTTCAGACCAGCGCCGGCTATTCTCTGGAAAACTTCATCCAAGTTCTTAAGATGTTCATCAAAGTTCTTGCCCAATACGATGATGTCTTCCGGGTACACCAAGCACGTTTTCCAATGTAGAGCTTTCAGTACCTGGTCCATGAGTCTCTCAAAAGTAGCTGGTGCGTTACAAAGTCCAAAAGGCATCACTGCAAATTGCCAAAGACCATCACCGACACTGAAAGCTGTTTTCTCCTTATCTTCCTCCTTCACCTCAACTTGCCAGTAGCAACTTTTCAAGTCCTGTGTGGAAAATCATTTCGTACCAAATAGCGAGTCCAGAGTGTCGTCAATTCTTGACAATGGGTAGCTATCCTTTTTCGTAACGTCATTCAACTTCCGGTAGTCCACGCAAAACCTCATTTTTCCATCCTACTTCTTTACAAGTACTACCGGTGAGCTCCATGGACTAGCTGATGGTTCGATGACACCGCTGTCGATCATTTCTTGTACGATTTGACTCACAACTTCCCGTTTCGCCAGTGGAACACTACGAGGAGCTTGACGTATCGACCTCGCGTCTTCAGTGTCAATTTGATGTTTCACAATAATGGTGGTTTGCCTGGTTTGGAACCATCCTGGTCAAATATGTTTGCGTACTTTAGGAAAAGTTGCTTTGCCTTACTATGATAATCTTCCTCTATCCCCTCCGTCCATTCCGTGATGTCATTTGAAAGATCAGTGTTACTAGATGAAACGTGTTCCTGGAGCTGTTCACAGTTAATAACGCGTATGTGTAGACATAATGTTTGAATTATTGATGTGAATTCACGTCACTCCTTAGCATCGGCCCAGAGATGGCAGTACCCCTTAGTGCCGCCAACATTCGTAACAATATTATCAACATGTATGCCATCAAATCCACTTGAATTATGGAACAAATATAAACATTATATTGTAGAAGATATTTTAATTCGTATGCGTCATCATGCAAGAAATCATGATTTGTTGATAACTTTGGAAATGTACAACGAAGCTTTGATAATAATTGAATATATGCGTCTAACGATTGCAAATAAAACATTAGTACAATTGGGTATGATCGCATGATCTGTTTGATCGTGAATTGCAACGTGAGCAGGAATTCAATTGTAATGATTTGCGTTTATTTGTACATCGGAAATTTAACCAAAATGGATATTCAGCAAAAACATGTATATGACACAATCATGCCAGCCATTTTCAATAATACAGGTGGATTATATTTCTTGGATGCACCTAATGGTACAGGAAAAAACTTTCGTTATATCACTGATTTTAGCGACTATTCGATCGGAACAGAAAATTGCATTAGCACTTGCATCTTCGGGAATTGCTGCTACATTATTAGAAGGTGGTCGGACAGCACACTATGCATTAAAATTGCCATTGAATGTACAGGTGATTGAAACTCCAACTTGCAATATTTCAAGAAATTCTGCCATGGCAAAAGTTCTGCGATTAACGTCAATTATTTTATGCGATGAGTGTAAATGGCCAACAAAAAATTACTAGAAGCATTTAATCGAACAATGCAAGATTTACGTGGTAATAAACAGCTTTTTGGTGGTGCTTTGATATTACTGTCAGGGAATTTTCGACAAACATTGCCTATCATTCCTCGATAAACTCCTGCTGATGAAATAAATGCCTGTTTGAAGTCATCAGTTCTTTGGAGATATGTACAAAAATTGACACTGAACATTATTATGCGTATTCACCTACAAAATGATCCAGCTGCCCATGAGTTTTCAAAACAATTGTTAGAAATTGGTAATGGCAAAATATAAATCAACAGAATCAACAGATTGTTCACTGTACCGAACAATTTTTGTACAATTACGAAATCGATAGATGAATTGATTGAATGAGTTTTTCCAATTATTCTTCAGAATTACAGAAATCATGGTTGGTTGAGAGAACGCGCCAGTTTAGCACCGAAGAATGTCCATATCAATGCCATTAATTTTCAAATTCAAGCAAAACTCCAGGGTGTAGTCACGACATATAAATCAATTGACAGTGCTATGAATCAGATGAGGCAATGAATTATCCAATTGAATTTTTAAATTAATTAGAAACGGTTGGTATGCCACCGCATTGTTTGAATCTGAAAGTGGGTTCTTTGATTATATTATTGCGAAATATTAGTCCACCAAAACTGTGTAATGGCAACAATTTGGCAGTGAAAAATTGATTGCCAAATTTGATTGAAGCTACGATCTTAACTGGTAAATCAAAAGGAGACATTTGTTTAATACCGCGTATCCCTATGATTCCAACTGATATGCCATTTGAATTCAAACGATTACAACATCCTCTGCGTTTATCATTTGCGTTGTCCATCAACAAAGCCTGAAGGCAAACACTTAACGTTTGTGGTGTGAATTTGGAGGAATCATGTTTTTCACATGGCCAACTATATGTTGCCTGTTCCAGAGTCGGTACCCCAGCCGTTTTCTTGCTCCAAATGGAAAAACCAAAAATATTGTTTATCCAAATGTTTTGGATTAAGTTTTAAAATAGCTAGCAAATAATAAAATATCTTTTTTTTTTTGTAATAAATTAGTTTGATTTAATATTTCACTTTATACGTAGCGAAGCACGTACCGTTAGTTTTCATATATTTATAAGTAAGACCAACTTATCCTTAATCAGGTTTTTACGCTCCTAACGCATTGGTTTGCATTTAAAAAATATATCTTAATATTTGTTAAAATAATATTTTGTGAGTGGAGTGCTAATCGCCTTAAACAATATAACTGTAACATCAAAAATAAAAAAATAAACAATAAAAATTGCATTTAGTGGAAAGCAAAAAGAGTAACATTAAAAAAAATAAATAGCCAATTCTCCTTTGGCACCAAAACTTCGTTTAAGATGAGGTTCGCTTACTGCTAAAACTGTGAAATTTGATGACGAAGTTCCTCTGTTGTTGCTGTTGTTGTCGTTGTAGCAGTGCTTCTCCCATGCAATAGGTGCGACCGATCACAGGGGGTGTTAGAGGTTAGAGGATTAGAGACGTTGATTCCACATTACAATTAAAGAGATGCTTATCTCGATTTTCAAAATATGAATTTACTTGTTTTATAATTTCGTTATAGCTGTTAATTAAAGCATCTTCATATTCTATTTACTTCTTCGCTGAGATAGATCGGTTATTTAAAACTCGTTTGGTAACTGAAGTGAAATTAGAACGTAAATCCTTGAAATTGGAATCAAAATCTGACATTTGACAACTGACATCTGAAAACTTTATTACATTTATTGAAAATGCTTACCTCCGTAGCAGTAAAAAATTCGAAAAAAAATTTAAGATTAACGCTGTAGGCACTGTTTATACAAAAATGAATTTTAAACTATTCATTCACTCAGTAATTGTGGTATGCAGTTAAAAAAAAATTTTTTTTTTTGTAAATCAGAGAAGATTTGAAATATTAAAAATCGATGAGTCAATTGGTAAATGGTAAAGAAGATTCGCAACTTCCAAAGGCACTATATTCGTGACTTACTTTGAAGGAATTGGAAATGCAAGTGAATGTTGAAATATTTAAACCGCACTGTATTCATTTAATAATGCAAAGAAAAAACTGTTGGAGTATTTGAAAGATACTGTATTTGATGCATAGTTTGAAAAGAGTCGCAAATGCAAAATACATATGTTGAAATATTTGAAAGACACTGTATTCGTGTGATACTTCGAAGGAATTGTTGAGATATTTGGATGGCACTGTATTCGTTAAGGAAAATATGTAAATATTTAACATCTAAGATGTTTAATTTCCGAAGAAATAATTGGAGAAAAAGAAAAAGTAAGTTTTCACCGTTAAAAATAAATTTTCACCATTACTCTGATTGACTGTAACTGAGAATTTTTCAAAATTGATTAAGTTTGAATAATTATGACAAAATTTTGGCAAAAAGATTTGATAAATTTTTGATATTATGCATATAAGATTGGTGTATAATTTGCGTTTCAAAAAGGTTTAAAAAACTTTATAAATAAGAAAAAATATTTTTTTTCGTATGTATTTATTAGGAAGCAATGTTCGAATTTTAAATAAAAAAATTTAAGTTCCATATTATTGATCGAAAAAGAAAGAAGATAGTAATATATGCGCGATAATATGCGTGTGATGGCCGTATATTTAAAATTATTATTTTTAACGTACATTCAAATTGTTTCGATATTTAAATGTTTATATGTTTATATTTCAATATAAGTGTTTATGTATGCAAGTTTTTCTATTAGAAGAATTTAAATTTGGTAAACTATTTAATTAAACAGGTTTATGAAAAAAGTGTAATATGAAAAATTCAGTTTCTTAGATTAATTAGTTTAACATGTTTATTGTCTTTAAAGTAGAAAAAGTGTGTTGCTACATGCGTAGTATACAAATGTCTATAGGAAAAGTATGTTTATAAGCAAAAGTTTTAAATTGTGTTGCTACATGTATAGGCTACATGTGTATTACGAAAAATTGTGCTATGTTTATAGTATAACTGTATAATGAGAAAAAGTAAAATGTCTAGTTATGTACAGAAATCAAATGTTACATATATACGTATTCTACTCTACTGTACCGACCCTTTGTGCTGCCTTCGCTTGTATATTGCTGTAATTTGTTGTTGCTGGTTTTCTTTGCTGTTATCTACGGTGCTGCTGTTGCCGACTGCTTCTGCCTCTCGTTCTTCATGCTCTTTTTTTTGTTTCTTTTGCTTTCTCGAATTTTTGTTCATGAGTAAATGACGTCGTTGTATTTAACCGCTATTAATGGTGCTCTGTAAAGGCGTCACAGGTGGTTCTGTTTTTAATATCACCGTTATGGCATAGTACAGCCAGTTCAAAAAATGTTAACATATATGTGTATGTATGTATGTAACACCACAATTTTGCCAATAACTTTTCTTTCTTTCTAGTTTTTTAAAATGTATGTATATTTTGGATTTTGTTCCAAAAGAAATTTTTTGTAAAAGTCCGCTTTTATTTTTAAATTTAGTTTTATCTTAACCATTTAAAAAATGTTGAAAATTTATAGTTTTTGTTTTTTTTTGAAATTGTATGATTTTTGTAGTTTTTCTTTTGATATTTTATATTTTTTTTTGTCCTTTTTTGAAATTTTGTAATTTTTGTAATGTTTGAAATTTTATGATGATTTTTTTTGTAGTCTTTTTGTAATTTATAATGTTTCTGTAGTCTCTTTGTGATTTTTTGCTACTTCATGTAATTTTTGCAAAGTTTTCCTTTGTACTTTATATTATTTTACGTATTTTTGCATATTTTTATGTTAATTTACGAATTTTGCAAATTTTTTCATATTGGCACAACCACTCCGCACTTTTTTTTCACAACCACCACGCACATATTATTTCACATTTATTTAATTATGCTGCTTTTGTAGTGCAGGGAATTTTTTTCTTCCCCGGCGCCACCTTTTGCCGCAGGCATGGGCACGGTCGCCATGCAAGATGACCATCGTGGTCATCTGTATGTCCATTGCGGTGGACATGGATTTTTGCCATGTACTGGCTAGAATACGGCCTGCATTTACTTACACTCGCGTATTTCCTTCTTTTCAAATAAACTATTCGCGAGTATTTAAATATAATAAGTTTAAAAGTTTATTTATTAAAGTTATTTCAGATTTCACAAAGAGGCGGACTACACATTTATATATATTTGATTTCTTTTAACTTAGCACAAGTGCAAGCACGACCGGTCAGTTTGAATGCGCGTAAAAATCTGCCGTCATTCATTTTGACATTTCGTGAGGTAACCCTCATTGTGAATGTTAGGTGTATTTAATAAGCATTGTTTGACATTTATGTTTCACAACACTTAAACATAAGGGTTACCTTACACATGTCTCAAAAAGCAAAGTTGATTTAAGTGAGTGCAGAGGCAAGTCGGAATTATATATTTTGCGAAAAAAGAACAAAGTTCGCGATTTTTGTGTAAAACCGCGCTAACTGGTTCTGTAGCGGTGACCCAAAGATTAACCGGGAACACATACCTTGGTCAGCAGTAGCCGTCCAATAATAGAGATCGCGGCTCTAAAAGCTAAACCTGCCACACCTGCACCACCATCAAGAGTCACAAACGCACAAAAAAAGCGGGGTAGTACTTAAATTAAAGGAACTTGACACACCAGCCGCCAACACAGTCCCAAACACACAAAAGCGGGGTAGTATTTAATATCGAGGAACGGGAAGCATAAAGACGGTGCCAGGTTATACGTGAAAGGAGGACAGGGGCATCTTGGCGCTCCTGTCCTGGCACCGCGATCAATTATTGGAGCATAGCTGCAGATACAACTGTTTGGAGGAAAGAAGCAACCGAGGAGAGAGACCAAAGGGAGCAGAGGTATCCATGCGCCGCTGCCGGAATCTATATTAGTTATTGTTGTATATTTTATTTGAGCTGTTTTTGAACTACTTAGAGATTTGTCGTTTAATTTTAATAATTTCACGCACTAAACTTGTTTAATTTGAGTTTTAATCTTATTTTCTTCTATTTTTTTTTAAATTTGACTTAATTCTAACTCCTATCCAATTCCTTGTGAATTTTTTTCCATGAATTTAGTTTTTTTGAGATTTTTGTAATTTCATTATTGTTAGCATTTCTACTTTTGTGTCACTTTATCTTACCTCCTCTCATTTTTTTCTATCTTTTCAATATTTCTGTTGTTACTTATTTACCTATTATTTCCTTAACTTTTTTCCTACACACACATTTGCACATTTAACCTTTTTCTCATGTCCCGCTTCTCCCCTTAAATACTTTATCTTTAAGCTTTCCGTTTCTCCATGAGTTCTTTCACTTTTTGCATTTAAAGATTACCAAATGTTGTACCACCTTCCTAACATTTTTATCTTTTTGGCTTTGGTTGCTTTTTAGCACGTTTTGCGCTTTTGTTTTGTTTCCAATTAGCGCATTCTCCTCTGTTATTTTTCACGTTCTTATTTTGCTTTCTTTTTTGCGCTTCTATTTTTTTCATAAGGCTATTAGAATTTTTTTGTTTACCCTCAGTTTCATTTTTTTGCATCGAAAATTTCGAAAAACCGAAAAAGTGGGTTGACCTTATGACGCAAAATAGACAACTAGTAAAATTTTGGACAATGGGCATGGCACCGCCCAGTTTTAAAAAAAGGTAATTTAAAAGTTTTGCAAGCTGTAATTTGGCAGCCGTTGAAAATATCTTGACGAAATTTGACAGGAAGGTTACCTCTATTACCATATGTGTTCTGATTAAAAATTAACAAAATCGGATGTCGAACACGCTCACTTAAAAAAAAAAAAATTTAAGTAAAATTTTAACAAAAAATTTAATATCTTTAAAGTATATAGGTAAATTATGTCCATATTCGTCTCCAGTAATGATATGGTGCAACAAAATACAAAAATAAAAGAAAATTTCAAAAAATTAAAAAAATGCCATAATTTTATACCAATACGTAAAAAGGAATGAAATTATTGGTTTGGTTTTTTGACGCAAGATATAACTTTAGAAAAAACTGTGTAAAATGGGTGTCACACCTACCATATTAAGTTGAAGAAAATGAAAAAGTTCTGCCGGGCGAAACCAATAGCCCTTGGAATCACGGCAGGAATACCGTTCGTGGTATTAAATATATAAAGAAATACCCTCAGTAGTACCTTTAGTTTGATACCCATATCGTACAAACACATTATAGTCACCCCTGGTCCACCTTCATAGCGATATCTCGAAAAGGCGTCCACCTATAGAACTAAGGCCCACTCCCTTTTAAAATACTCATTAACACCTTCCATTTGATATCCATATCGTACAAACACATTCTAGAGTCACCCCTAGTCCACCTTTATAGCGATATCTCGAAAAGGCGTTCACCTATAGAACTAAGGCCCACTCGTTTTTAAATACTCATTAACACCTTTCATTTGATACCCATGTCATACAAACACAGGGTTACTCAGGGTTACCCTAGGTTCATTTTCCTACACGGTGATTTTCGCTTATTTGACAAAGGATTAAGGAAAATCGTTCCAAAAAACGTCACCCTTGGTCTACAGTTTCGGACTCTTATCGGACTCATAATTAAGAGCGCACCGAAAATATTTCAGGGGGATTTAGAAAAAAAATTATAAAGAGATGCGTTCAAATTTAACCAAATTTTCATATTTAAAAAAAAATATTCAAATAAAACGAATTGATAGCTGAAGAAAGATAGCAAAGGCAAGTTGCTCCACTTTTTATACTCAGCGTGCTTTGCACACAGAGTATATTAACTTTGATTGGATAACGGTTGGTTGTACAGGTATAAAGGAATTGAGATAGATATAGACTTCAAAATCATCAGTGTAGAAAAAAAAATTTGATTGAGCCATGTCCGTCCGTCCGTCTGTCCGTTAACACGATAACTTTAGTGAATATTGAGATATCTTCACCAAATTTGGTACACGAGCTTATCTGGACTCAGAATAGATTGGTAATGAAAATGAGCGAAATCGGATGATAACCACGCCCACTTTTTATATATATCATTTTGGAAAAAACCAAAAAACCTGATTATTTAGTAAATAATACACATAGAATGTTGAAATTTGAGGAGTAGACTGATATTGCGACTCCTGATAAAAATTTGAAAAAATTTCTTAAAATGGGCGTGGAACCTCCTATTTGTGATAAAATCAATTTTACAAATATTATTAATAATAAATCAAGAACCGTTAAACCTATCGTAACAAAATTCGGCAGAGAGGTTGCCTTTACTATAAGGAAGAATTTGAAGAAAAATTA
Organism: Eurosta solidaginis; assembly: GCF_040869045.1. Taxonomy (NCBI): domain Eukaryota; kingdom Metazoa; phylum Arthropoda; class Insecta; order Diptera; family Tephritidae; genus Eurosta; species Eurosta solidaginis. The sequence continues at coordinate 20,372,374 of NC_090324.1, forward strand.
ACGAAATCAGTTAAGGACCACGCCCACTTTTATATAAAAGATTTTTAAAAGGGTCGTGGACGAATAAAATAAGCTATGTATATCTTGGCAAAAAAGAGCTTTATATCAATGGTATTTCATTTCCTAAGTGGATTTATAATAATAAATAGGAAAGAATTCAAATTTAAAAAAATGGGCGTGGCACCTCCCCTTTTATGACTAAGCAATTTTCTATGTTTCTGGAGCCATAACTCTAAGAAAAATTAACGGATCGTAATAAAATTGGGTACACAGATTTTTCCTATAGCTGGAAATATTTCTAGAAAAAATGGACGAGATCTGTCAAAGACTAAGCCCACTTTTATATAAAAAATTTTTAAAAGGGTCGTGGACGAAAATAATAAGCTATATCTTAGCGAAAAAGAGCTTTATGTCAATAGAATTTTACTTTTTAAATTGAATTATAACATTAAATTGGAAAATACTAAAATTTTTGAAAATGGGTGTGGCACCGCCTCTTTTATGACTAAGCAATTTTCTATGTTTCGGGAGCCATAACTCGAAGAAAAATTAAGGGATCATAATAAAATTGGGTACTAAAATTTTCCCTATAGTAGAAATATTCCTTTTACTTAGATATAAAACAATTTTTTGTTGTTATAACGGCCTTCTAATTTAAAATGTTTCAATTAAGAAAAAATATATTATAACAATAATAATGTTAAAATAACTATTGCTAGGCCTTGAGCTCGATTCAAACTCGCGATCTAACAAATCAGTAGGCCGATATAACAACAAAAATTGTTAATACATCCCAGAGCACGGGGAAAAAGTGTCAATAAAATATGACACTATGGCATCATCGCCATAAACAAAGTCCAATTTTCACAACTATTCTGTAACAGATGTGGCAGTGCTGTGAATATCAATTGGCAAGAACCAGAATTGAAGTAGGAATAATGAAGACAAACAAAAAACCGGCTTGGTGGCTGAATGGTATCGCCTAAACGTTGCCGATGAAGGAATTTAGCAGTTCCCGAAATGGATCTATACAACGAGCTTTGGCAGTTGTCTAAAATTTTTCTTTCTTCTATTCTAATTTAAAATTTTTTCAATTAAGAAAAAATATATTATAACAATAATAATGTTAAAATAATTATTGTTAGGCCTTGAGCTCGATTCAAACTCGCGATCATATAAAACACGTTTAAAGGGTCGTAGGCTAGAATAATAAGATATAACTTAGCAAAAAATAGTTTTGAATCAATGATATTTCACTTATCAAGTTTTATTAAGAGGAAATGGGGAGATATTTTTTTTTAAACGGGCGGTGCCACGTGTTATGTAGAAAAGTATTTTATCTGAAACGAAATGTGCAGTTGAAGCTCACGCTGAGTATATAATGATCGGTTACACCCGAACTTAGACACCTTTACTTGTTAGTTTTACCATTTTTATCAATGAAAAAGACAATTTTGTCTCCAAAGCTCTCAGCTGTGTATGTAATGTTCGGTTACACCCGAACTTAGCCTTCCTTACTTGTTTTAAAGTTGCTTTTGTTATTTGTATTGTACTGTGCCATGATTTGGGGCAACAACACAACACCACCTAGCATTGATAAGTGTATCATAGCTATGATAAATGTTTTATGTAGTCGGCAGAATGGCCTAAAAATTATCCATTTCAATGGGTGGAAAGTAGCCAGTGTGATTCCTGTGACAAATCTGCTGCTATGCCCAGTAACTTTCGACCTATCAGTATACTGCCGGCCTTATCGAAAGTTGCTGAATCAATAATGTCGGAGCAAATTTACTCTCATGTCAATGAGTTCAATTTTTTATCGAATTTCCAGTCTGGGTTTAGAGCTAAATACAGCTGCTCCACAGCTATGATAAAAATACAGGATGACATTAGAATTGATTTTAACAAAAAATATCTTACTCTCCTGTGTCTACTGGATTTCTCTAAAGCTTTCGACTCTTAAACATAACCTTCTTTGTCTTAAACTGAAAAATCACTTTGGATTTAGCTCATCTGCTGTGCAACTGATGCGGATCTACCTTAGAGATAGGTTTCAGCGTGTGAAGGTTGACCTGAGACTGTCTATGTTACTTCCACTGTCGTCTGGTGTTCCCCAGGGGTCCATTCTGGGACCCCTTCTTTTTAGTATTGTTGTGATGATCTCTCAATGTCGACATGCAAGTATGCACGCATAGGCGGATGATATCCAAATAATTTTGTCCTGTCTTTTTGACCAGACAACTAACATATGCGTTAATTTTAATGATGATCTATCGTCTCTCAAGTCATGGGCATCGTCTGTTGATAAGTGTTATGTGTTACCTATAAGTAAAAAACGTCTCGCAACTGTCCCTTCTCTATACATTAGGGATCGAGCTATTAAAACTATCTCGAAAGTTACTAACCCAGGCTATGTCATTAACACTGAGATTACCTGCATGGATCATATAAGCTCTTCTATATATATACCCTAAGGATTCTTCGCATGTCTGCCGCATATACACCGGCTAGCATAAGGCGAAAACTTACCACCCAACTTATGATGCCTATAATTTCTTACACCGATCTCGTGTATAGTAAGCTAGACTATCAGTCTGCACACAAATTGGATGTGGATTTCAACTATATTACGCGCTATGTCTTCGGGCTTACGACATTGGCACATATTTCTGCCTGAAGGACAAGTCTTTTGGAGTGTGAAATCTCTGAGTACCTAAAAGTAAGAAATTGCATGTTTCTCTTTCACCTTATAAAAGAGAAGTCGCCTAGTTATCTCTATGAAAAGCTAATATTTCCTAGGTCTGTTCGTTCTTTTGATCTGATTGTGTCGCAATATAACTTTTGTCATCTGCTAGACTATTTCTCATCAATTCTACGAGTTTTTGGAACTCATTTTCTTCTACTATATGCAGTAGTCTGAATAAGAGCAACATTACGACTATTTTAACCTCATTTTTCAGTAATCTTGTTACTTAACCGATTTTTGTGCTTTCTAAAACCTTACGTATTTTCTTGTTATATTGTTCTATTTACATTTTTAGTTTTATTTACTTTATCTCTAATTATGTTCCTTGATATGTGTTAAAATATTTAAGTTTCTATTGTTGTACTAAAAAAGAATTACTTTTCTTATTGTACAAATGCATTTATTAATAAATGAAAATTAAATGAAATGCTTTTACTTATTTGTCTGATCAATGCCCTAGATTGATGAAGTGTGATGACTAGTACCTAGGACCTACCTCAATATTTTCTAGCTTTTAGTATTATTATTACTTAATGTAAGTATTCTTTTCAATAAAACCGTTTAACTTAAAAATTTGTTTTAAATTATTTTATTTTCAAGTTTTCTCATTCCAATTAGGTCATTTAGTGCCTCATTATTACAAGGACGCTTTCTTGACAATTCGTTACATAATCCTTCCAAAGACTTTACTCGATCCTTGCGGCACCTAGCGAGAATTTTTTCACAAAGCGATTACTATTCCTGTATGTAATATGTGTTATAAATATGAGCCAAATCGGACCACAAAAATGTAAGTTTTTTGAATATCTCGATTTCTATTTCTGTATGTAATGTGTGTTCCAAATATGTGCCAAATCGGACCACAAATGCGATTTTTTGAATATCCCTATCCTTGCGCTACCTAGCGATAATTTTTTTCATAAAGCGATTTTTATTTCTGTATGTAATATGTGTTCCAAATATGAGCCTATTTTGACCAAAAATACGAATTTTAGAAATATATCGATCCATGCGCCACCTAGCGGAGTTTTTTCTTCTTTTAATTGCATTGTCATCGGGATCTGAACTATATTCCAAGTTTCAAATTTGTAGCTTATCGGGAAGTTACTTAAATTTCAAAATTCGTGAACAACGCTCGCTACACAGTCAAGCTAAACAAAACCATTTAAAAATGGAAGTAATTGTTATCAGACCAAAGAAAGGCAACGACGAAATCTCTTGGAACACAGCTGATTCAAAATTCCTGCCTTCGTCAGAATGTAACTCCATTAGTACACCATACCTTGCAACCCAGTTGTTTGTAAGCACCTGCGATATCAATGACGATGTTTTCAAATGGAATTTGAATTAATATTATTAAATTATATTGCTTCATCTGGCCATGACTTCGGGTTTTGGGCCATTTTGCTCTGCTGCAAACCTCGCAGTTGCCAATCCACTCAGTGACCGACTGACGCCAACCAACCCAATAGAATCTCTGCTTAATTTTTTCGAGCCTCTTCGTGATTCCAAGACGACCTCCACTTGGGCCGTTATCTAGCTCACTTAGAACGCCAGGAATCCTTTTCCTTGGAGCAGCTATCAGTTCTTTCATACGTTGACCATCCTCACTCTCCCATATTAGATGCAGACAACCAGATATCAACTGTAAATGCCAATAGGACTTAGCAATAGGACTCTATGCCGACATCTCCTCTCTATTTGTTCGCTCATTTCGTTCGAGCCCTTGCATAACATGTGACAAATCTGTATCTTCTAGGCGACACTTCCTTAGTTGTTCAATGTCCCATTCATCCGTACACGTTATTGTCATTAGAGGGACATATAATGTCTTATTTATAGCCTCAGCTTTTTAACTGTGTTTGTATTCCAAATTACATAGTCTTCATGCCCTTGCACCAGCATTCCCATGGGTACTACCTTTCCGATATTCAATGGAAAAATCATAGCTTTGTAGCCGCTCGATCCACCGTGCGAATTGACCTTCTGGATTATGGAACTGTAGGAGCCATTTCAACGCTGCGTGATCTGTCCTGACGGGGAATTGTTGCCAGTAGAGGTACTTGTGAAAAGGTTTAGTGTACTCTACTGATGGGCTCTATGGTACTCTATTGATGGGCTGTTGTAGGCAACTAACTTTTCCTGTCCATAAACCAGTTGGGACAAGACCCCTCCTATAGCATATCCACTCGCATCTGTATCTAGTTTCTCCTGGAATCGGATATGCCAACATTGGGGCATTGCACAAACGTTCTTTCAATGTTGGGAAAGTCACTTCTTGCTCTTTCTTCTATTAAAAGGCTTAATTTTTCTTTGTGAGTTCGTGGAGGCTATGGGCTACGCTGGCAAAGTTTGGTACAAATTTGCGATAATACGTGCATTTACGTAATACGTACTTCACAGTTCATGCCAATTCTCTGGTCTTGGCCAGTCCTTTACAACTTCTGTCTTTTCGTTCGCAGTGCAGATGTCCTCCGTCGTTACTTTATGGCCCAAATAACTTGCTTTCTTTTTAAACAGTGAACACTTTTTGGAACTTAGTTTCAGACCAGCACCAGCTTTCTTTGGAAAACCTCTTTTAAGTTCTTAAGATGTTCTTCAAAGTTCTTTCTCAATACGATCTAGGTACACCAAGCATGTTTTCCAATGTAGTCCTAGGTGGAGCACTACATAGTCCAAAGGGCATTACTGTAAACTGCCAAAGACCATCTCCGACAGGGAGGGCTGTTTTCTCCTTGTCCTTCTCCTTCACCTCCACTCGCCAGTAGCAACTTTTTAAGTCCAGTGTGGAAACCCATTTCGTACAAGATAGCGAGTCCAGAGTGTCGTCAATTCTTGGCAGTGGGTGCTATCCTCTTTCGTGACGTCGTTCAACTTCCGGTAGTCTACGCAAAACATCAGTTTTTCATCCTTATTTTTCACAAGTACTACCGGTGAACTCCACGGACTAGCTGATGTTTCGATGACGCCGCTGTCGCTCATTTCTTGTATGGCTTGACTCTCAACTTGGCCAGTGGAAAACTATGAGGAGCTTGACGGATGGGCCTCGCATCTCCAGAGTCAATTTAAAGCCTCACAATGTTATTTCGGCCTTGTTTGGAACCATCCTGGTGAAATATATTTGCGTACTATAGGAGCAGTTGTTTTGCCTTACTCTGATAGTTTTCCTCTAGCCCCTACGTCCATGCTGTAATGTCATTTGAAAGATCAGTTTTTCAAGTTGAAACATTTTTCTGAAGTTGTTCACTGTTAATAACTATTTCAGCCTCTTGGCATCTTCTTTATAGCGCCTTTGGTAAGTTTGAATGATGACACGAACTCGTTGACTACTCTTACCAGAATACGTCCATCTTGTTAGTCATAGCCAGAGTTTTTCCTACAAGTACATTCGGTGTTGATTTGTTTGCTGCCTCGACAACCCACAATTTGTTTGTTCCACAATCTCCATCAAGCTTTGCCTCCGATTTTGGTGGTATTTGCTGACTCTCTTCCACCAGCACTCGTTTACTGCTGTAGCCTTTCTCGTAGCCGAATTTAAGTGACGCTTCCATGTCCTTAAAGTGCATCGTCTTGCTTTGCATGGCGATCTTGATGTCTTGGTCGATGGAAGAAGTCCACTTCAATTATGATTTCACCAAAAATATCTGCCACTATAAAATTGTGAGGTACCGTGACGTTCCCAATTTCGACTTTACATGCTGCTTCTTCCATTACCTTGGTGTCCGCTGCAGTGGCTGTACGCAATCCTCTTCGATGCACTGTTCTTATCTTCTTGTTGACTAACTCCGATCGAACGATGGGGTGATGCACCCGTATTTACAGTCAGTAATCATCCCTTTGCACCCACATGCCCTTGGGTAAGGTTGATCCACTCTCTTCCTGTTTGCGAGATAGCGATTATGGGGCATTCACTTGCGCGAGCCAGCCGTCGCCTCCTGCGGCTGACTCGCTTTAGTTTAACGATTGAGTGCACTTGGAGTTCAGTTGTGCGTTTACGGCCAGCCAAAATGAAAATACTAGGGCTGATACTGCAATGACGTGCAATGTGACCTGGGTTTCTGCACTTGAAACATTTGATAACTCCGACACTTCTGCTGCGATAACTTCAGTGCTTTCAAAATTTAGTCTTCCCAGTCTGGCCTTTCTATTTCCACACAATGAGCTTTTATGCAGGTTTACTCAAAAGTGATGCATTTTCCTGAGTCAAAGCATGTGATACCTTTTCTTCGAAGGAAGGTTTTGGGTTTGCGTAGTTCTCTCGCTTCGTTTTGACATCTCGTATCCGTCCGGGTGCGTCCACATTCGCCAAATATGCCAGCCTTTCGACATCCAACGCAAACTTCTGCAAAGTCTCACTAGCTTTTTTGGTAGCTGTTTTGCAATTCTATTTGGTAGATCTGTTTCCTGTGTACGCTTCCGTAACGCCGTTCTAGTTGTTCCACTCTTCTTCGGGAATCGTCTGAAAGATTTCTGCATTTCCGCTCAATGCTCAACCAGTCCGGCTGTGGCAGTGTATATGTGCACGAGAGTTTGTCCAAGATGACACGCGAAGTCATGTCGTATGCCTCTCAGCTCCGGAGAAAATAACTCTTAACGTTGGTTCTCTCTGTAAGAGACTTAAACTCAATGAAGAGCCGCAACTAGCATGTACCAGAGCCGACGTGAATATTGTTACGAGCGCAACAGTAAAATAAATTACTTACATACATATATTATACAGAATAAGAAAGAGTATCCCGCTCTCAAAACATTCATTGATTTTATTTACTATCTTATTATACTACTTTTTAGATTTTGATATTTCACTTATTTATGTTTTCGTTGTCTCTATACCTTCACATTTTCCACCTACCCGTTTTTAAACGGTTTTATTTAGCTTGACTTGACAGGCTGGCCGGCACGAATTTTGTAATTAAATTTTAAGTAATCTACAAGTTTCAAACTTGGAATATAGCTCAGAACCCGATGACAATGCAATAATAAGAAAAAAACTCCGATAAGCGGTGGATCGAAATATTCCAAAAATCGTATTTGTTGTCCAATTTGGCTCATATTTGGAACACATAATACATACAGGAATAGAAAGCGACCTGTGAAAAAAATCACCGCTAGGTGGCGCAAGGATCGAGATATTTAAAAAATCGTGTTTGTGGCCCGATTTGGCTCATATTTGGAACATATAATACATACAAGAATAGAAAGCGACCTATGAAAAAAGTCGCCGCTAGATGGCGCAGGGATATTCAAAAAAATCGTATTTGTTCTCCGATTAGGTTCATAATTAGAACACATATTATATACAGGAATAGAAAGCGACCTGTGGATAAATCGCCGCTAGGTGGCGCAAGGATCGATATATTCAAAAAATCGTATTTGTGGTCCGATTTGGCTCATATTTGGAACACATAATACATACATGAATACAAAGCGACCCAAGAAAAAAAAATCGCCGCTATATGGCGCAGGTATCGAGATATTGAAAAAAATCATATTTGTGCTCCGATTAGGCTCATCGGTAGAAGTGACTAAAAATACTTTGGAGTTCGAGGAGGGACCAGCATACGTGGCGCTGAGTCGAGTAAAGTCTTTGGAAGGATTATATATTGAGGACTTGGATTTTAATAAATTGTTACGAAAGAGTCCTTGTAATAAAGAGTCACTAAATGAACTAAATAGAATGAGAAATAATAAGCAATTAAGAATAAAAACTTGAAAATAAAATAATAAAAAAAAATTGTTTTAAGTTAAAAGGTTTTATTGAAAACAATACTTAGATTAAATAATAACTAAAAGCTAGAAAATAATTAGGTAAGTCCTAGGTACTAGTCATCACATTCCTCATCAATCTAGAGCGTTGACCAGACAATTAAATAAATTACTGTGATATTCCCGTCTATGCGGATGATGTTCAATTATGTATATGTAAGTTGTCCCACGATTTCCGTTATTGTATTTAAAGTGACACCTTTTGATACCTCCTGAATATTGCTGGTGCTTAGTAGGGCGCCCCCTCCACGTCGTAGCGATTCTAGTAATCGGAAATAACGATTTAGTTGGCGGTCGCTGCGCCACACTACCATTTAAACTAAAGACACCCTTTGGGTTCACTTTTTATAATAGAATCTCTTTATTCGAACAATTAAAGGAGAAAACACGTTCGAAGTTAAAAGTATCCTCTTTTAAATTGCGTGACGTGGGCCGCAGTTACATTTGACATGCGCTTTGCCACCTGCTCGCGCTGTCAAATGAAACTTCAGCCCCACGCACATAGACTACATTCTATTATTTGTTATGAGGGCTTATTTTGTCCTTATATCCCCCTTCCTTTAGAAAAAAAAGAAGTTGGCAAATTTATCATTTTTGCCATATTCTTCTTTTGCATTCTATATACTTAATTCGTTCGAATAACCGAATATATTTGCGTGCACTTCCTTTTTGACATTCGTTTGTTCGGAACAATTTTACATTTTTGTATAAAAGTTATGGTTTTAGTAATAGAATACAGTTTTTTTTAAGTTTATATTAGAAAATATATATATATATATATATATTAGAAAATAGTTTTTTGTTTTTGTTTTTTTTAAACACGACTATGTTAAATGTCGGCCGCCGTGGTGTGATGGTAGCGTGCTCCGCCTACAACACCGTATGCCCTGGGTTCGAACCCCGGACAAAGCAACATAAAAATTTTATAAATAAGGTTTTTCAATTAGAAGAAATTTTTTCTAAGCGGGGTTGCCCCTCGGCAGTGTTTGGCAAGCGCTCCGGGTGTATTTCTGCCATGAAGAACTCTCAGTGAAAACTCATCTGCCTTGCAGATGCCGTTCGGAGTTAGGTCCCGTCCGGCCAATTTGTAGGGAAAATCAAGAGGAGTACGACGCAAATTGGAAGAGAAGCTCGGCCTTAGATCTCTTCGGAGGTTATCGCGCCTTACATTTATTTTTTTTAATTTATTTTATGTTAAATGGAGTTGTATTTTAACTTAGTTTAAAGAAAAATGTTGTTCTGCCTTTTTGGCTGTTTGTAAAAAGTACTTGTTTACGCGGCATAGGCTGTCACCCGTCCCATCTCCCTCCTTTTTTTATACGTATCTCTATGAATTTATATATAACCGTATCTTGTATTGTATTCGATCATTGAATTGTATTTTTATATTGAAGTACCCCTAGAATCAATGCATTGTATTTACCTTTAAATTCCCTATTGGGAATCCTCATGGCCGTGTGACAGCCTCCACCGCGCAAAATCCACCAAATCGAATTCGCCGCAAGTACAGGATGGCGATCTGGCATGATCGCCATCTGTCAGAAAACCACCACCTTTTTGGCAACATACATATTTTTCTTATTATCATAAAAGTCTTACAAAATTTGCTGGTCATTTCTTTTATGCTCTACAAAAAAGTTACATAACTAATAAATATAAATTTCTATTATTATTGTGGTAATTTTTCTGCCAAAAAAGTTCTACTTTTCGAGAATTTGCTCCGCAATAGAAAAAGTTCGCCAGTTCCAATTACGTGATTTCTTCCGTGCCAAAAGGAAATTTGTACGGCGCTTATCATTTTAGTTGAGTAAACGAAGAAATCGTAATAAGCGTTGTGAAGCCGGAAAATAATTTAAATTTTGTGTAGTGAAGCACCAAAGGAGTGCGTTGACGAAATTAACTACAAATTCATTAATAAAAATATAAAATAAAATAACATTGAGTAGAACTACTTGTTAGTGAACTGTGGAAGAGTGTATATCGTCGAAAATCGGTGCAAGGAGTATTTAGCTCAAGCGGAGCCCGTGCATCCGTGACGGAGTATTAGCCCAAAGTTTGTCTTTTAGATCCACCACCAACCCACTTAACACAGGACAGCATCGTCTAATCTACTACACTCTCGACCAATAGGAAAACTTATCCCTTTGGTTTTCCCGTAGAAATAAACACTCGGCAATCTCCAAAATAATTAGCTAAAATAAAATTAAGCAAGTCCCTCTTCAGAATGGCTAGCGTGGTCGAAAGTAAATTTATATCCGAAACGGATATCTTTTCGGATTACTGCGCTCGGTTCGGTACAACCGACATCCAAAATAACACCGAGGCATCCCTAAAAATAAAAGACAAAAATATCGATGTGTTCTGGGAAAGGCTACAGAGCGCATATGCCGCCGTCGTAGAGTCAGATGACAACGACCTTCCCGACGACTTTAAGGCCTCAGCTTTCAGCAAATACCGCGCCTGCCTTATAGCGTATACGGACACAAAGGCAAGAATAGGCGATCAGCTCCAGCTAAGGGTACTAAGCAATCCCGTCCCCGTTACAACCACCACTCCCCAAGAAAGCTTCGGGATGTATCTCAAAGTACCCGCCTGTGACACCGAAGTCTTTTACGGGAGTTATGATCAATGGCCGTCCTTCCGTGACATGTTAACAGCGGTCTATATCAATCACCCAAAACTCTCAAGCGCCCAAAAATTGTACCATCTCAGGTACAAAACCCAAGGAAAAGCCGGCCAGATAATAAAGCAATTCCCACTTAGTGATGACAACTTTGCTCTGGCGTGGTAAGCCCTGAAATCCCGATACGAAAACAAAAGAGTCCTGGTCGACAATCAAATACGAATTCTCATGAATCTAAAAGCGATTCAATCGGAAAACAGCGATGAAATCCAAAGATTGCAATCCTCTGTAAACAACTGCCTCCAGATATTAGCAACCCAACAAATCTCGACAGAGAGTTGGGATCCCATTTTAATTTATTTAGTAACGTCCAAGCTCCCAGAAAATACTGTTGCGCTTTGGGAACAATCATTAAGCTCCAGACGAGACCTACCGAACTGGTCCCAAATGGAACAGTTTCTGACTACTCGCTACGAGATATTGGAAAGGGTGGATCAATGGCGACAAGCAAACCCCGATATAACCCACCCTCCACCAACTTCTTAAGACCTTCCCCAAGTCAGAACAATACCCAGTTCAGGCAGGCTCAAACCCAAAACCAAAGCCGCAACCCCCCGCAGAACAGCAACTATACCCAAAATCGCACAAATGCTCATGTGGCCGAGCATCAAAAGATCTACGCCTGCAGAATGTGCAAGCAGGCCTCCCACACGCTACAAAGCTGCTTGCATTATAAAAAGCTGGCAATACCTGAACGGAAAAAATTCTTGAGACAAAACAATATGTGCGAAAACTGCCTGTCCCAAACCCACCTCTTAAAAGATTGCACAAGCACAAGAACGTGCCTCTACTGCCAAGGTCGCCACAACTCCACCCTCCACGACGCCGGAGTATCTCATAAAACCAATGACCATCGGAAAACAACAGCTCAAGTAGCAACTAGTCAGGACGTTTCCAACCCAGATCCCCACAAGGAACTTCCCACCACCTCAAACGTTGCCCGCATCCAATCTTTGCATACAGAAAATGATAGCAAAATTCTCCCCACAGCGATAGTGTCCATAGAACACCGAGGGGACTGCTTCAGGCTCAGAGCCTTATTGGATCAAGGGTCAGAGCGTGGCTTCATCTCATCAAAAGCTCAAATGAAGCTAGGCCTCCCATAAACCCACTCCCTATTTGAAATATCGGGCATGGAAGGCGGAGTAGTACAAACCTCCAACAAGTTATGCTCACTGACCCTAGTCTCAAATGACCACAAGGTGAAAATAAAGGCCCAGGCAATAGTGCTACCTCGGCTTACTAGGTAACTTCCAACACTCAGGCTAAATAACGACCAAATGCGTAAATGGTCACACCTCAAGCTAGCAGACCAGAATTCTCAGAATCCCTCCCAAATCGATCTGGTGTTAGGCAGCGATCTCATTCCTCAAATCATGCTAAATGGCATAGAAAAGATCTCGCCCACACTGCTAGCACAAAAAACAATATTTGGCTGGATAATAAGTGGCCAAACCCCCGAAAAGGTCGGATCACACTCCTCTCAAGCGTGGGAAGTGACGAATGTCCAGCTGAATGAACAGCTAAGACAATTCTGGGAAATCGAAGAAATACCCAGAACGCGAGCGGAAACCCCAGAAGATAAAATGTGCAAAGAAGTTTATCAAAGCACCACCACTCGCATGGATGACGGTCGATACATGGTCCGGCTCCCATTTAAATCAACATTCCCGAACGATATCGACCTATGTCAATCCCGTACTGCAGCCCTACGACAGTTCCACGGCATGGAACGTACTCTCTCAAAAAAGGGCAATCTCAAGCAGCAATACGACCAGGTACTCGAAGAATATCCGTCCCTAGGCCACATGGAAGAATGCAGTCCCAATGAAATAGAATCCCTGGGTAAATACTGCTCATTCTATCTCCCTCACCATGCAGTCGTAAGGCCAGACAAGAAGAAAACAAAAGTCAGAGTTGTATTCAACGCCTCTAAAAAGTCAGGTTCCGGTCACTCCCTTAACGATGTTTAATGTACCGGACCAACCCTCCAACCCGATCTCCGACTTATGTTGCTGAAATGGCGAACATATAAATATGTGTTTAATGGCGACGTCGAGAAAATTTACCGCCAAATTCTCTTGCACCCCGATGACCGATACTATCAACGGATAATATTCCGAACCCCCGAACACAGTCCAATAAAGGACTAAAAGTTAAAAACGGTCACCTTTGGGGTTAACTGCGCGCCTTTCCTGGCTATTCGCACCCTACACGAGCTGTCAAAAGATGTAGCCGATTCCCATCCACGCGCAGCCCCAATACTAAAATCCGAGACGTATGTTGAAGATATTTAATCTGGCAGACATGATCTCCAATCAGCCGAGCAATCCCTAACAGAGACTATAGACGCCCTCAATTCAGCCGGCTTTCCCTAAAAAAGATCACGGCAAACCATCCCGTCATCCTCCAAAAAATATCAAAAACTGATCTGCTGGAAACAAACTTTCTCGAGTTCGAAAAGACTAGCACCGCCAAGACCCTGGGCATCCAGTGGAACGCCCTAACGGATACATTTTCGTATACTGTCGACTCAAATCCGCCATCCACTGCAGCCAGGATGTCCAAAGGCAAAGTGGCTCCTCTCAAAACTATTCGTTTGCCACGCCTGGAGCTATGTGGAGCGCTCTTATTAGCAAATATAGTCGCAGTAATCCAACCCCATCTCGGCCTAAGTCAAAAAAAATTAATCATGTGGTCCGATTCGGAAATCGTGCTAGCCTGGTTGGAAAAGCCACCCCACTCGTGGAAAACATGTGTCTCTAACCAAACAGCGCAGATTATAGACCTCGTTGGAAATGTACCTGTGCGAAGCAAAGACAATCCCGCGGATCTTGGAACCAGAGGATGCAGCCCCGACGATCTCGCTAACTCATCGCTATGGTGGAATGGTCCAGAATGGCTTTCCCGACCCCCCGAGACCTGGCCAACACCAACGGCCAGAAATATTGTACCCCCCGAACTTCGCCGAGTCGAATTATTGCATGCAGCGGAAGAGTAATAAGACTTCTTAGAACGGTTCTCCGCCTATCCCCGCGCCCTATGCGTAACAGCGTACGTGTTGAAATTTGTAACTCGGCCTAGAAATGCTGTAGGAAGCAATCGTACCCCTAACGATCCCGCCCTCTCTTACGCCGACGTCATGCGGGCGAAAATCCGTCTGCTGAACTTGACTCAGTGGAGATTCTTCGCTTCCAAAAGAGCCTCCTTCGAAAATTCAAAACCAATCGGAAAGCGAAGTTTCCTACTGGCACTTGACCCCTTCCTGGATACAAACGGGATTCTCCGAGCCAACGGAAGATTAGTAAACGCCGACATGACCTACAATGAGTGTCATCCCATCATTCTCCCCGAAAAGGCTAGATTTATTACCCTTTATATAAGGTTTCTGCACGAGAGCTTCCTCCATGCGGAAGTCCGCCTCCTGCAACAAGCTATGAGGTAGGAATTCTATACCCCCGACTCAAACCTCAGCTGAAAAAATGTATTTTCCAATGTAAAGTCTGCACCATCCATAAGCGACAAACGCCGTCCCAAATAATAATGGCAGCTTTACCCCCCGAACGATTCACTTTCGCGCCCCCTTCACTACTACTGGCGTAGACTTCGCCGGCCCGTTTCAAATCAAAGCTTCGATGCTCCGATCTCCAACCCTCGGAAAAGGTTATGTGGCCGTTTTCGTTTTCTTCACCACCAAGGCGATCCACCTGGAATTGTGTTCGGATCTCACCAGTAAGGCTTTTCTCGCTGCCTTCGCCCAGTTTGTAGGGCCTCGAGGGTACCCGAAACAAATTATGAGCGATAACGGCACAACATACATTGGTGCTAAGCGAGCAACCGAAGTAGAGTTCATCACCTTCCTCAACGAAGTCTCGACAGATATTGTCCAAAATACGCGCCACAAGGCATCGAATGGAAATTTATACCCCCGGAGCACCCCACATAGGCGGATTATGGGAATCTGCCGTCAAAAGCTTTAAAACCCATCTTAGAAGGGTCGCCGGAACACACAGCTTCACATTTGAAGAATTCTCAACGTTATTAATTCGCATAGAGGCCGTACTCAGTTCTCATCCTATCTCCCCGCTTTCCCAGGACCCAGCGGATCTCACCGCCCTCACACCTGGCCACTTTCTCCGAGGCGCACCTCTTCTCGCCATCCCCGAACCGAACTATGAACACCTCTCTTTGATCAACCGTTGGGAACGGTTGAAAGTTTTACATCACCAATTCAGCAAGCGCTGGAAGAATGACTATCTCATGGAGTTACACAAGCGTTATCGATGGCAAATCGCTCAACCTTCCCCTAAAATCGGCGATATAGTCGTCATCAAAGAAGACAACCTACCCTCTACCGAATGGCGTCTAGGACGCGTGGAAGACACCCCTCTAGGAAGAGACGTCCATATCCGAGTAGTCGACGTACGCACCCAGAATGGCGTACTCACCAAGCCCATCCCAAAATTGTGCTTTCTACCGCCCTCTGAGCCTGACTCAGGCCCTCAAGGCTCAGTAGCATCCCCAGAACATAATACAGTCTAACTCCCTGTGCTATCGTAAAATCAACAGAAACAACCATAACCCCTACCAACACTCACTCCCAACCTCACGAGTGAATAAAAATTTATCTTATCCTATCTTCCTCAGATGGATCGCCAACGCCCTCCAGTCCCTCCAACACGCCGCTCGCTAGCATCACAGGTGACAGTGCCCACAGCTCGCCAACAACGTGCCGAAGTCCTGCCCGACTACCGACGATGCCGTTTATGCATGCGACCCCATGCACCATCAATGTGCTCCGTGTTCGGTGCCATGCAGCCCCAACAACGCGCCTTGGTTGCACGGGCACACAATTATTGCACAAACTGCTTGGCACTGTCACACGCCACACGCGCATGTTCATCCAGCGAGCGCTGCCACGTCTGTGAACTCCCTCACCACACGTTGTTGCACCGAGACACCGGGATCCGCCAAACCCCGAATGTAGAGCAGCCACCAAGGCGCCAACGCCATTCATCGCGCCGCCACAGGCCACGCCATCGCAGCAGTGGGAACGTCCAGCCACCAACCGCTGCAAGAACTTCCAGCTTTCGCCGCAACCAACGCGTACCGACCGTGCCCAATCGCACTAAAAGATGCACCGCTACCGGCCTACAAACCTCAACGTACAAAAGCAAAGTGGGCAAAATCCTCATTAAAGAAGCAGTTAGGGCGTTGACCGAGCTGCAACATACGTTAGGCGCTTAGTACGCCTAGGCGGGCCAGGATGTTTACGAGGCGTAGGCTGTCACCCGTCCCATCTCCCTCCTTTTTTATACGTATCTCTATGAATTTATATATAACCCGTATCTTGTATTGTATTCGATCATTGAATTGTATTTTTATATTGAAGTATCCCTAGAATCAATGCATTGTATTTACCTTTAAATTCCCTATTGGGAATCCTCATGGCCGTGTGGCAGCCTCCACCGCGCAAAATCCACCAAATCGAATTCGCCGCAAGTACAGGATGGCGATCTGGCATGATCGCCATCTGCCAGAAAACCACCACCTTTTTGGCAACATACATATTTTTCTTATTATCATAAAAGTCTTACAAAATTTGCTGGTCATTTCTTTTATGCTCTACAAAAAAGTTACATAACTAATAAATATAAATTTCTATTATTATTGTGGTAATTTTTCTGCCAAAATAGTTCTACTTTTCGAGAGTTTGCTCCGCAATAGAAAAAGTTCGCCAGTTCCAATTTCGTGATTTCTTCTGTGTCAAAAGGAAATTTGTACGGCGCTTATCATTTTAGTTGAGTAAACGCAGAAATCGTAATAAGCGTTGTGAAGCCGGAAAATAATTTCAATTTTGTGTAGTGAAGCATCAAAGCAGTGCGTTGACGAAATTAACTACAAATTCATTAATAAAAATATAAAATAAAATAACATTGAGTAGAACTACTTGTTAGTGAACTGTGGAAGAGTGTATATCGTCGAAAATCGATGCAAGGAGTTTTTAGCTCAAGCGGAGCCGGTGCATCCGTGACGGAGTATTAGCCCAAAGTGTGTCTTTTAGATCCAACACCAACCCACTTAACACAGGACAGCATCGTCTAATCTGTTCGCAAATTATTACGCCCAACGTATTACTTTACATTCGGCTGAAGATCGCAGACAAATATACCGGGTCTCCTTGAGGCATTTTTTCATCGGAGCTTTCACTCAACTACTACGCTTTGCAAAATTATAAGGAAGGACGCATTCCACGCCACACCACAGAAATATCCATCTCGCAGCACCAATCTCATTATTGGCAAAACCACTGGACTACAGGTGAGTGCTTTAATACCCATACCAGTGTAGCTATACTTTTATGTACATAATGATTTAATATTACTGAATATATTAATTTAATTTGTTTATTCTATTTTTGTGTACAGTCTTTTCTTTTTTTGTTATTTCATCAAAAATTATAACATTACGGTCATTAATTTTAATTACAGCAAAAGGACCTTGGTATATATTTTCGTGTTTGTGGCGTGATTCTTTTTGTAAAAGAACTTTATTTTAATAGCTAATGGTCGTGCCGTTCTATCATAAAACATTTTGGTTTGTATTTTATTTTTAATTATCAAGTTTTTTGCCATTTCGTGTGCTTTTTGCATTCTGAATTTAACCTCTTTTTATACTCAGTTGAGCAGAGCTCACAGAGTATATTAAGTTTGAATCGAATTGAATATATAAAGGAATCGAGATAGGTATAGACTTCCATATATCAAAATAATCAGGATCGAAAAAAAATTTGATTGAGCCATGTCCGTCCGTCCGTTAACACGATAACTTGAGTAAATTTTGAGGTATCTTGATGAAATTTGGTATGTAGGTTTCTGAGCACTCATCTCAGATCGCTATTTAAAATGAACGATATCGGACTATGACCACACCCACTTTTTCGATATCGAAAATTTCGAAAAACCAAAAAAGTGCGATAATTCATTACAAAAGACAGATAAAGCAACGAAACTTGGTAGATGAGTTGATCTTGTGACGCAGAATAGAAAATTAGTAAAATTTTGGACAATGGGCGTGGCACCGCCCACTTTTAAAAGAAGGTAATTTAAAATTTTTTCAAGCTGTAATTTAGCAGTCGTTGAAGATATCATGATGAAATTTGGCAGAAACGTTACTCCTATTACTATATGTACGCTTAATAAAAATTAGCAAATTCGGAGAAGGACCACGCCCACTTTAAAAAAAAATTTTTTTTAAAGTAAAATTTTAACAAAAAATTTAATAACTTTACAGTATATAAGTAAATTATGTCAACATTCAACTCCAGTAATGATATGGTGCAGCAAAATACAAAAATAAAAGAACATTTCAAAATGGGCGTGGCTTCGCCCTTTTTCATTTAATTTGTCTAGGATACTTTTAACGCCATAAGTCGAACAAAAATTAACCAATCCTTTTGAAATTTGGTAGGGGCATAGATTTTATGACGTTAACTGTTTTCTGTGAAAATGGGCGAAATCGGTTGATGCCACGCCCAGTTTTTATACACAGTCGTCCGTCTGTCCTTCCGCATGGCCGTTAACACGTTAACTTGAGCAAAACTCGACATATCTTTAATGAACTTAGTTCACGTGCTTACTTGAGCTCACTTTATCTTGGTATGAAAAATGAACGAAATCGCCCACTTTTTCGATATCGAAAATTACGAAAAATGAAAAAAATGCCATAATTCTATACCAAATACGAAAAAAGGGATGAAACATGGTAAGGTAATTGGATTGTTTTATTGACGCGAAATATAACTTTAGAAAAAACTTTATAAAATGGTTGTGACACCTACCATATTAAGTAGAAGAAAATGAAAAAGTTCTGCAGAGCGAAATAAAAAACCCTCAAAATCTTGGCAGGTATTACATATATAAATAAATTAGCGGTATCCAACAGATGATGTTCTGGGTCACCCTGGTCCACATTTTGGTCGATATCTGGAAAACGCCTTCACATATACAACTACCACCACTTCCTTTTAAAACTCTCATTAATACCTTTAATTTGATACCCATATCGTACAAACGCATTCTAGAGTCAACCCTGATTCACCTTTATGGCTATATCCCTAAATGGCGTCCACCTATAGAACTATGGCCCACTCCCTCTTAAAATACTCTTTAATACCTTTCATTTGATACACATGTCATACAAACACATTCCAGGGTTTCCCTCGGTTCATTTTCCTACGTGGTTATTTTCCCTTATGTTGTCACCATATCTCTCAACTGAGTACGTAATGTTCGGTTACACCCGAACTTAACCTTCCTTACTTGTTTAATATAGTTTTCGGCATTGTAAAGTGGGTAAATTTTTTCTATTGCAATTCATGAGGCAAAGTTGGCTTTTTACCAAATACTAACTCAAAGGGAGAAAATTTATTGTCGAAAACTTTGCTAGTTGTTGTATTGTGTAGGAAAGTAAAGTATTTTAAATAAATATTCCAATTAAAAAAAAAAATTGTTTAAATATGCATTATTCATTAAAAACTCCGTGATTACGTTCAATTGTACCAACAGTTTCATGATGGTATACAGTTGTAAAATTATGTTTGATATATAAAAGATTTGTTAATTCTTCAAATAATTTCATTTTAAATTCTGTACCTAAATCTGATTTTATGGCATTCATTGTGCCGTATGTTAAAATAAAGCCTTCAAAAATTGCAGATGCAATTGTTTTTGCTAATTTATCTGGTACAGCTGTTGTTACCAAATCTTTAGTCATGTCACAAATCATGGTAAGTGCGAACTTGTTACCATATTGGGACTCAGGTAGCGATGCTATTTTATCAATTACTAATAAATCAAACGGTTTACAGGGTGTTGGAATTATAACAAGGTTTTCTTTAGTTTTTGGTTTAACCTTTTTCAAAAGACATTTGTTAAAATTATTAACATATTTTGCTATATCACGTGTCGTGTTTTTCCAATAAAATTTTATTCTTAGTTTCACGTAAAGTTCATACCACAATGTCCTCCTGAAATTGGGTCGTCGTGGTAAATAGTCATTAAATTAAGTTTTTTGTCATAGTCTGTTACAGTCTCTACGGGATCTGTTAGAATAATTTCTAAAGATTTTAAAATTTTATTTCCGCGGTCTTTTAAATTTGTAATTGAAAAATGATTGAAAAAAATATTATCTTTATGCCATTCTATTTGCTTAATTTTGTGTTTGCTGGCTTCTGATTCAAGCCTCGAAAGTGATTTCTCTAAAGTAATTATTTCGTTAGCAACCTCAAAACTAAGTGACTCGAGTTTCTTATGTTTAATATGCGCAAAAATATTCAAATTTCTTGTTTTTATATCTTCATCGTAAGTAATTTCAGATCTTATACGCGGAATCTTTTTTGAAAAATTTAATGAAAATTTGTAAACTATTAAAGTATGTTGTTTTTCTGTATTTATGTCATTTTTCCTAAGTAAATTTTTGTCTTTTGTCTGTTTTGTCATTGCCCTTGTCTCTACTGCCAAGATTTGTTTGTTAGCTTCTCTAACTTCGCCGATTGTAATGCGTGATAATGCATCAGCGCCAACGTTTCATTTATCATTTATATAAACTATAGCAAAGTTATATTCCACTAATTCTAGCCAAATTCTCGAAAGTTTTGAAGAGGGGTTTTTCATGTTGAATAGGTATACTAGTGGTTTATGGTCTGATTTTACAATGAAATGAGCGCCATAAACGTATGGTAGAAATTGCTTGATTGCAAAGTAAATAGCTAAAAGTTCTAATTCTATAATGGGTTTTTTCTGTTCGGCTTTATTAAATGCTTTAGAAGCGAAACAAATTTGTAAATCACTGCCTTGCTGGTCTTGACTCAAAATAGCAGCACATCCAATTGTTGAAGCATCGACGGTAATAATGAATTTTTTTCTAAAATCTGGATATTTTAGTAATTTTGGTGAAAGTAATGCTGCTTTCAAAGTTAAAAATGCCCTTTCGCAATCAACATTCCAAACAAATTCAAATCTTTTTCTGCTTAATCAATTTAGAGGCGCTGCCAGAGACGCAAAATTTGGTATAAGCCTTCTGTAATAATTTGCAAACACAACGAATCGTCGTACCGCGTTTTTATCAGTCGGTTTTGTATACTTTTTAATTGCGTTTATTTTGGAGTCGTCTGTGACCTAGAAATTTAACTTCTGGTCGTAAAAAGTTGGATTTATTTGGGTTAAGTTTGAGATTGAAAGAACTACAAGTATTGAAAACTTTTAATATGGTGCGCTTCACTACATGCGATGACGATAATATCGTCGACGTACAAAAATGCGACATTGGATGGTATACCCGAAAAAGCGATTGTCATCATTCGTGAGAATGAATTTGGTGCTACATTTAAGCCGAATGGAAGAACTTTCCATTTAAATGCACTTCCGTCAGTGCTGAAAGAAGCAATATCACGTGAGTCAGGATGCAAGGGGATTTGATGAAATCCCGAAAAAAGGTCTAATGTCTAAAAATACTTTGCCCTGCCAAGATCGCCTAAAATATTGTCAACTCTTGCGAAAGGAAATTTATCAGCAATGAGTTTTTTGTAAACTCCGCGAAAATCTACGCACATACGAAAAGCTTTTTGGCCATTAGTATCTTTCTTTGGGACTAAAATTAAAGGACTATTGTAATTAGAGTAGCTAGGTTCAATCAAATCGTTGTTTAACAGTTTATTTACTTGGCGATTTATTTCTTTGCGTTGAGAATATGGCAGTCGATAGTTTTTAACATATACCGGGTCATTGTCAGCAAATCTTAATTTTTGCTCATAGAAGTTGTTTAAAGTCATTTTGTCCGTGTCAGGAGCGAAAATGTCGGCAAAATCTATGCAAAGGTCTATTAATTTATTCTGAGCTTGTTTAGGAAATTGTCTTATTAGAATTGAAGTTAGTTTTTGAGTACGTTTGTCGTCGGTCTCAGTTTTGCTGATGGAATAAACATTGTAGTTTGAAAGGGTTTCCGTTCGAATACTATTTCTTTTCACATATTTTACATCATTCGTGGTGTTTATGACTTTAATTATTGGATTACTGGAATTAACAATGCATTTCGCTGTGAATACACCCTTTTTAATTTCCTGCGAGTCCAAGAAAAGTGGATGGAGTGAATCTCCTTAATTAAAAAGTCTGAAAAATTTAAAACACCGCGACTTTTTCATTACCTACCCAAAAGGAAATAATATTGCTTTCATAGTTAATAATGCATTTGTTAAGTTTCAGAAAATCTTAACCCAGTATACCATCGGACGGATTGTTAAAGTCTTCGTTTACAACATGTAAAGTATGTTTTAGAGAAAAGTTTGAAAAATTTAAATTTACGGTAATTTTACCTAAAGTAGGAACTGAATTGGAAGTGACACCGGTAATGTTAATAATGTCGTTTGTTTTTAAGGAAATGTTTCTGTCTATACATAATATTTTTACTATAGAAATGTCTGCTTGAGTATCTACTAAGAAAGAACAAAATTTTTGTGACTCGTTAAGTTGTAACTCTATGAAATCTGAATAATTTAAATTTAAACAATAGATGCCTATTGGTGAAGGAAAATCGCTTACTCGCTTAGTTCGTCCTCCCCCGGTGTTCGCTCCTGAGGGGCACTCGCGTTTATAGCGCGTACGTTTGCATTTCTACCTCTACGTGCAGTAGACGATCTTGAATTATTACCTCTATTGTTACTGTTATTTGAATTTAAATTTGAACGTGTGTTGTTGATATTTTGGTATCTATTTCCGTTAGCATATCGATATCGTTGAATATTGTTACCGTTACGGTTACTGTTGTATTAAAATGAACTATTATTTCTATAACCAGTATAGCTGCGATTTGGATAAAATCCACGATAACTACCAGGTGAATTTCTGAAATTATTGTTACCACGCGATCGAAAAGTTAAACCTGACGCTCTTTTATTTCGTTATTTTGTTCTACAATTAGTTTCGCTACTACATCTTTCGGATCAGTAAATGCCGTTGAGCCTAAAATAGTTTTGACTAAATCGTACCTTGCGTTTAAACGACACACGTTAACCGCTTGTTCAACTGCCATCTCATGAGCTTTCACACGAGTGATCCCTTCAGTAATAAGAGACCGCTCAAGTGAGTTAGCCAAATCTTCAACTTTTTTGGCCAAGATCTGCAATCTGTTGTAACGCTGCTATTTTCCCTGCTACAACTTTCGAGTTGTCTCGTTTGATCCTATTACGTAGAGATAATTTCATTAATTGAAGTTACTTGCTTCGGTATAGCTTCGCGGGATTTTCCTTCTAACTTTAATTTAAAAAATGCTATTAATGCACTGGTCAAGTTCGGTTCTGCTAAATCTTTGATTAAACCAATTTTATCAAGAAACGACTCGAGAGCTAACGGATCTCAACAATAATTTTCCCTAATCATCGATGCACAAAGGCTTATGAAAGATTTCTTTTCTTCTACTGTTGCCATTTTAGTAAAAGCTTTATTACAATCTGAATTATTTAATTAACTAGTAGTCTCTGTGAGTGAATGTTTGATATTAGGTAACGAGGAGTTTTTGAAATTTGAAAATTTACCAATAGTTGGTTTATAGCGTCCGAGTACTTTTCTTCCGATTCTATTTGCACCAGATCACTATACTAAATGAGGCTCCACGGGTCTAAGGGAATTTCTATTTCACAATTTAACTTATCCAAACACTTCACTAGTAACTCCATACAGCGCTCAAGTTTTACTTACATATCTTTAAGGTTGTTAGTTTCACTTTCGTTTGCAATTATAATAATATTATTATAAGTGGTTATGCGAGACTTTTATACTCGTTAAGTTTTTCCACGTAAGTTGATAATTTACGATTTTGAAAAACGCACTTTGTAATTTTAATAAATCTCTCTTGATTTTCTTTAAATTTTGGACGCAGTCTGTCATAACACAACAACCTTAAAGAAACACCGGGAACTGGCTTATCTAGTTCACCATATAAGATTGAAAATTAAAATTTTGTTGGAAAATAGACGTATTGAAAAATTGCATTTGAAGTAAAATAAAAATTTGAAAAATGGAAATTCGGAAATGTGAGATTTTAAATAGAAGATTTGTGAAATGAATTGAAAATTTGAAAATTGGAAGCTTGAAAATAAGAGAATTTGTAAAATGAATCGAAAAATTTTTAAATAGAAATTTGCAAATATGAAAAATTTGTAGAATCACATGAAACTTGAAAAAAATGGAGATCTGCAGATATTTGTAAAATGGTTCGAAAATTTTAAAATTGTTGAAAACTGGCGTATTAAAAAAAAATGTAAGGCGCGATAACCTCCGAAGAGATCTAAGGCCGAGCTTCTCTTCCAATTTGCGTCGTGCTCCTCTTGATTTTTCCCTACAAATTGGCCGGACGGGACCTACATGTTTTATGCCGACTCCGAACGGCATCTGCAAGGCAGATGAGTTTTCACTGAGAGCTTTTCATGGCAGAAATACAATCGGAGCGCTTGCCAGACACTGCCGAGGGGCGACCCCGCTTAGAAAAATTTTCTTCTAATTGAAAAATCTTATTTCTAAAATTTTGATGTTGCTTTGCCCGGGAGTTGAACCCAGGGCATACGGTATGGTAGGCGGAGCACGCTACCATCACACCACGGTGGCCGCCAACTGGGGTATTATTAGTGATAAATTTAGCGCCGATCTAACCGTTTTAATCAGAAAATCCTAGTGTTTTATATAAACGTACCCACCGTTGTAATCAAAAAATCCAAATTGTTTTATACAAACGGACGCACCGTTGTGATCAAAAAATCCAAAAATGATTTACATAAACGGACGCACTGTTGTAATCAAAAAAATCAAAAATGTATAATATTTACTGCGGATGTTCGCTGCGCTGATGTTAATGCTGCTGATGGTATTCACTGCTGCTATGTTCGCTGCTGCTGGTTTTCGCTGCTGATGTTGTTGTTGTTTTTGTAGCGATAAGGATACTCCCCGAAGGCCTGGGGGAGTGAGATCCGGTACGTTCCGGTACCAAGTCCGACCATCTCGGGAGCGATTTGTTATAACCACCGACCTTCTAGGCCATACCGCCATCCCATCCCCCTAGATCCATAAGTAGTTCGGGGTCGCCAGAGCCTCGGATGTTAATGAAACAGGATTCGCTACGGATAGGTGAGGGTACAATTGGGTTTGGAGAAGCTATATATTGCGCTGGCAACCTGAAATGGTTTCCCTACACAACCCATTGAATCTGGTATTTTAGTCGCCTCTTACGACAGGCATACCTGCTGGTGGTGTTCGCTGCTGCTGGCGGTGGTACAGTTTATGGATCCGTTATCTGAGTGGCGTGGGTTTTTGCATGCCGTTATTATGTAAATTAATTAAATGATATATATAATCTTTGCATCTTTTTAATTGAAAATTTTGTAGAATGTTAAATATTTTGTATTATCCATTAATTTAAAAATTTTGTTGAAAGTCAAATTTAGTTATTTTTATTATCTCCGTAGTTTTAGCTTTTAGACAATTTTATTTAGTATATTATGTATTGTTGTATTAAGTTTCTTGAAAATCTATTATCTCCGTTTGTTTTTTGTTTTTTGAAAATTGTATTTGGTAAATTTTAATATTTCCGCATTTTGTTATGTTATTTTGTAGAAAACTGTTTTTGTAAATTTCTATTTCCCCATTTTATTACAAGTATTTCCGTATTTTATTATGTAATTTTTATCGAAAATTGTATCGTTGTAAAAAATTTTGTTTAGTTGGAAAAATTTTGATTATATCTGCATAATATTAGAGTTTTTGTAGAAATTTGTATGTAGATAGAAAAATTTGTATTATCTCCGCATTTTTTTATATTAGATTTGACGAAAATTGTATTTTTGTTAGAGTGTTATTTTATCTCAGCATTTCATTATATTTTGTAATTAAGTTTGAAACAGGTTTTTGTTAAAATTTTTATAGTCTTTTTTTTTTTTGAAAAAAAAAAAAGAAATATCCTTTAAACCGCACGCACTCACCGCAGTTGGGACTTTGCCCTAAATGCCGGCGCTGTACAACCAACACCACGTCACGGTCGCCATGTTGTACTTAAAGTGACACCTTTTGTTACCTCGTGAATACTGCTGGTGCTTAGGAGGGCGCCGCCCCCAGATCGTAGTGATTCTAGTAATTGGAAATAACGACGAACGTGGCGGCCGTCTGCGTCACACTACAATTTAATAAGAGACAACCTTTTGGTTAACTGTTTATAATAGAATCTCTTTATTCGAACATTTAAAGGAGAAAACACGTCCGAAGTTAAAAGTTCAAAATTTATGATGTGTACCCTCTTTTCAATTGCGTGACGTGGGCCGCAGTTGCACTATTATTATTAAGGGAACATCTCCTAAAGCACTATGACGAGATCCGGTACCTGCCAACACTGCCGTTTGATCCAGGCAAGCATAAGCAGGCCCTTAGCCAAATTCCCACAGAATCGGCAAACGCATTTTTCAGGACGCGCCCGGTGAACCCCGTTATCAATATGCAATATCTCACCCATGCAGAAGAATAAAGCACACTACCAATGAAGGCACGAGTCAGCCTGGCCCTACTTTGTTCTGGATACTGTAACAAGTTAAACTCTTACTTGTCCAGAATCAATCCCAGCACACGTAATGTAAGTCCTTAATGTGATGTGTCCCCACATGTCACCAACCATCTTTTCAATTGTAATGTGGAACCTACGTCTCTAACACGCATCTCCCTATAGTCCGCCCCTGTTGAAAACCCAGTTTCCTTGGACTCCCGTCAGAGGATTTTGGTGGCAATTTGTGAGTGGTCGTTCCCATTGAATGGGGCGAAGTACTGTTAATACAACCAAGGCCGTGGAGAGGGGGGTAGCCAGGGCAATTGCCTGCGGCCCGGAAGGTTTTTGGGGGCCCGGAAAGGCAAAGCAGCATTGACAGTACTCTAACTAGGATTTCATAGATACATACATATTTTGTTGCTACAAAAAATTGTTTTAAAATTGAAAATCACTTAACTAAAATCATAAGCATCCGATCAAATACTATGGGGAATGGTAGGTATGTAGGTTGAACTGGCCGGTCCATGAGGACCTCTCATAGACTTATTGAGTCCGTAGTGTTACCAGAAGTTTGTTTTAACGACCAAACTGAAAAACCCTATCAAAAACCAGGACCTATGTTATAAAATAACTCCGTCCTCTTGGAAAATACTAGAAGCTTCCTAGGATTTAAGCCACTTGCTGCTTCGACATCTGACAGCTGTATCACTCCTAATAGCTGGAGTCTTAGCCTGGCAAGTGCAGGGCACGAGCACAGAACGTGCTCGATCGTTTCCTCCTCCAACCTGCACTTCCTACATCTGCTATCACTGACCAAGTTTAATTTAAAGGCATGTGACGCCAGAAGGCAGTGTCCAGTCAGAATACCCGTCATGAGTCTACAGTCATCTCTTTTTAATGATAGAAGCAACTGTGTTAATCTAAGGTTGTAAGACCTACACATAATCTTCGACACTTTACAGCCCCGCGCTTGAATCCACGCCTCTCCCGCTTGGTCGATCATGTGCACCTCTCGCATTCGCTTAATCTCGCCCAATCTAATTGGGACATCTACGGAGCAAGCTTCAAGGGATGCGCCCTTTTTAGCTAGATCGTCCGCTTTTTCATTCTCATCTATTCCCATATGCCCTGGGATTCAATATAGATGTATGCTTCTCCCTGTCCCGATTCTCTCCAGAGACTGCTTACACTCTAACACGCATTTAGATGCTGTGCTATGCGAGATCATTGCCTTAATTGCTGCTTGACTGTCAATATAAAAGTTAACACGGTTGCAGCTTATGCTATTCTCTTCCAGGGATTCTACTGCTTTGGTCACGGTTAATATTTCCGCTTGGAAAAGGCTACAGTAATCCGGCAGCCTGTAGGGTCTGCTTATTTCCGGATCAGCGCAGTATACCCTACTCCTTCCACTACTTTGGAACCATCGGTGTACACATGTATCGCCTCGTCCACCTCTATTGTGGCCTTAAGATCTGCCTCGAAGCGTAGATAGGGAATCATGTAGTCTGTTCGTCTTGTGATTGATGACGCTACACTACTATGGCCATATGGTCGGCGCTCAAGCTGCCCCGAAGCACCGAGCCTGGTTGCGGTCGTTAACGCGTTGTTCTTTGCTACCAGGTCTACAGGTGGGATGTGCAGAATGGCATACAGTGCAGCCGTCGGGGTTGTTTTAGGGCTCCCGTAATGCTAAACATCGATAGTCTGCATACCCCCTCTAATTTTTGAGGTATGTTGTTTTTTGTGTGGCTTTCCACCAAACAAGAACTCCATAGTATAGAATAGGGCTTAGAATCGCTGTAAAAACTCAATGAGAAAGAGAGGGCGATAGGCTTCACGTACACCCCAGCATTCTTTTACATGCATAGAGTGCCGTTGAGGCCTTCTTGACCCTCTCCTCCACGTTGAGCTTCCATGACAGCTTACTGTCTGGGATGATTCCTAAATATTTTGTGCAAGGTTTCTCCTGTAAGGTCACCCCTCCTAACTTAGGCCTGGTCCAATTTGGGACCTTGCACCTCTTTGAAAACAAGACCATATCCGTCTTCTCCGCATTGACTTTCAACCCGACATTAGATGCCCAGGTATGAATATCCCGAAGCACCCGATCCATAAAAGAACTAATCGTTGGAAGGCACTTTCCACTTATGACAATTGCAACGTCATCTGCGTAAGCCGTAAGTTTTAAGGGTCCCTCATCGAATTGCCCGATCAGTTGGTTGATGACCAGCGTCCACAGCAGAGGCGATAGCACCCCTCCCTGGGGCGTGCCCCTGTCCACTGATTTCGTGGCCTCGTACAATCCCCATTGTGATGTAATCTTTCTGCAATTTAACATGCAGCCGATCCATCTGATTAACGCAGGATGTACTTTAATGTAATTAAGACCATCCATAATCGCCCCGGCAATGTCCAAGAAGACTCCTAGAGCATACTCCTTATATTCCAGGGATTTCTCTATGCCTATTACCACCCTATGCAATGCGGTGTCTACCGACTTGCCTTTGGTGTACGCATGCTGTGTTGCGGAGAGCAGCTTTTCATCCACGTTGGACTTTATGTACACATCTATCAGTCTCTCAAAGGTTTCGAGCAGAAATGATGTTAAGCTAATGGGTCTATAGTCTTTAGGATACACGTGACCGATCTTCCCCGCCTTTGGTAGAAAATCTACCCGAGCAGTTCTCCAAGAGTGCGGTACATGATTCAGTCTTATGCACCCATCGAATATTATTTGAAGCCATTCCACGACCCCCCTACTTGAGACTTGTAGCATGGCCGGGAATATACCATCTGGGCCCGGCGATTTAAACTTAGAAAACGTCTTCACTGCCCACTCGATCTTGGTATCGGTCACCAAGCCCGGCACTACTAGATCCGTGATCGAAGTGTGAGTGATGTCTGCTGACTCTTCTAAACCGTCTCCCTATGGGAAATGTGTATCGAGAAGCATCTCAAGGGAATCCTCACTATTACGTGACCATTCCCCGTTCTCTTTCTTTATTACTCCCTGGGCTATGTTTCCCTTTGCTAGGACTTTTTTCAACCGTGCTTTTTCGCTGGAGCACTCTATGTCCGTACAGAAACTTTTCCATGAGTTTCTCTTCGCCCTGGTAATTTCGCGCTTGTAGATCCTCAGAAGATCTCTGTACTCGTCCCGACACGCTTCGCTTTCCGCGGTCTTTGCGAGCTTAAACATTTCTTTTACCTGTCTTCTTAGAAGATTCAGCTCATTGCTCCACCATGGCGGCTTTGCTTTTCCTCTGAATCTTCTTAGAGGGCAAGCTTTGTTATACGCAGTCATAAGCGTCCTTGTTAGGAATTCATTCGACTCCTCCAGGTCCTCTACATTAGCAACATCTTTGGGTTGTCCCAGTTTTGTTTCTACATGTTTCTAGAATTTAGTCCAGTTCGTTGACCTAGGGTTTCTAAAGGTTCCTCCCTTCTCTACCCTCTTTTGGGGGATGCTGAAGCTGATATACGCATGGTCGGAGAAGGATGGTCTATCAAGAACCATCCAATCATACCTTGATGTATCACGCTCGGAAACAATGTAATATCCAGAACATTGCTGGATGTTGGATCAATGTATGTAGGGATATTTCCCCTGTTGGATATCTGCAAATTGGTTTGCAGGATGTAAAAAAACAGAGATTCGCCTCTCTCGTTCGTACCTGCTCCTCCCCACGCATTGTGGTGCGCATTTGCATCTGCGCCTATGACCAACCGCCCTTTGCGCCCTTCCTCCTGTACTAGCCTTTTGCACTCCATCGGTGGAACCTTCGCAGCATGGGCCATGTAGCAGGACGCCAGGATAAATGCCTGCTTATTCTTTTGCTCAACGGCGACCGCTACGAGATCCTCAGTGGTGTAATTAGGCAGCTGTTTCCTTACCATTACTACAGCTCGCACCCGTCCTTCCTTTTGCGCGCAGTAAATGCCAAACCAGCGCGCGGTAAGTCCAGAAACCTTTCCTACCGATGAGAGTCACGGCTCTGGGATCAGCGCCACGTCATACGAACCCTCCTCAAGGGTTAGTAGGAGTTCGCTCGACGCCACTTTACTGTGTTGGAGGTTTATCTGTAGGACTCGCAGCACCATTGGGATGTTTGTCCCCCTCCAGCACCTTCGTCTTAACGTCGTCGTGGGGCATAGTCATAGTCGAAATAAAATGTGAATTTAAGTTAGATAAACGTTTTTGACACAATTTTATAAGCGCTATCTGTCAAAAATGCTTCAACTAACTTAAAATCACATTTGATTTCGACTTCCCAACGACTTAAGTGGTCGCCATTTCCAGGGCCGTAGAGAGCCGAGCCGGGCGCCTGGGAGAGTTCGCGTTTACGCCCCCCCCCCCTAAAAAATAAACTCAATCTATTAAAAAAATAAAAATAACATGACATACATAAATTTTTCAATTCACATTGTCAGTTTTATTTCATATAAAATAAGATTTACTGGAGCACTTACATAAATGAAATGTGAGACGTCATTGTTTGATTTGCTTACATTAACATTTTCTAAATATGTGAATTTTAAGAGCTTGAAACAGCCAAGGAAAACCGTCCGCGCTTTTTGGTCTGCGAATATGGAAATTACCGATTCAAAACTAATGCTGCGAGCAAGGCTGGACTCCAACGCCAATGTTCCATGGCTTGTCAAGCGATTTTGGCTCATAGTAGAACGTAAAAATGTTTCACGCGAGCCAATAGACTAAAAGAACGCTCCCCTTCAGCCACACTGACTGGAAGTGTCCAAAATATTCCTAATGCTATGCAGATGTCGTGAAATAATACTTCCATCTTCAAGTCATGAAATGTGTTCTGAAGTTGAAATGGTGGCAGCGAATCATATCCCAAATTTGCTAAGTAGATGGTTTTGAGATTAATGATTCCATCTATTAGGTCCGGTCCGTAGAAATATCGATGCAATAAATCGGGCAGAATGCCGATGCCTTTTCTCTGAGCTCTTCTTCCGTCAGATCCTGATACTTCCACAAAAAACTAAATTTAGTCGCAATGTACGGCTTCGAAACGCCTTGTCATGTTACCAATTAAGCAGTCCAAAAGAACGTAAAAGACTTGCTGTTTGAATTGAGTTTCGGAATCACACTCAGGTGATTCGCCAGGTAATTCATCGAACTGGCGCTTTCTTATCTTTCTTCTTTCTCTGCGGATGTATTCACAACTCCTATACTCCCTGCCAGAACCTTATATTCTTGAAGTATGATCGACCATTGCTCCCTGAACTTCTTCAACTCATCAATCAGGCTACGTATATTTCTGTTTCCACGTCCAGTGTGGCACTTCTAGCTTGCAATACCAGATTTCGACGGTTGATTACCGTCAACACTTTGAGCAAATTGAGGCTAAGAGGAAAAAAAATGTGTATCTATAACTCACTTCATTTGATGCTTGCTATATGATTAGTGGTGGGCTGACGGTCCCCCGTGTACGGTTAGGAGTGTTCCGTTAGGGCGCTTTGCTGGTCGCCGCCTAGGTATGTGTAAGTGTGTCTCAGTGACGCCTTGCGTCGGCGTGTCTCTACTACGGTTAGCGACTGCGCTGTCTCTGCTGCGGCTTATGTCGGTGCGTCTGCGTAAGTGTAACTCTGGTATTGTTGACGTCGTATGTTTGCGTAACTCTGCTGCGGTCAACGTCGTATGTTTGCGTAACTCTGCTGCGGCCAACGTCGTATGCTTGCGTGACTCTGCTATGGCCAACGTCGTATGTTTGCGTAGCTCTGCTGCGGCCAACGTCGTATGTTTGCGTGACTCTGCTGCGGCCAAGGTCGTATACTCGTGTAACTCTGCTGCGGCCAACGTCGTATGTGGGCGTAAGCTTTTTCTGCCGTGGCCAACGTCGGATGCTTGCGTAGCTCTGCTGCGGCCAACGTCGTGTGTTTGCGTAGGCTATTTCTACCGAAGCTTACGGCGGTAGTGCGCGGACTCGTGACGCTGTGGGCCTTCGCTTAGCAGGGGGCTAGCTTGGTCTAAAGCGTTGTAGAGCGGTCAAAATCAGCTTACCCACAATCCTCAGCCCACGGCTTTCTCCTATGAAGGGAACTGTCTT
Source organism: Eurosta solidaginis (assembly GCF_040869045.1). Lineage (NCBI taxonomy): Eukaryota > Metazoa > Arthropoda > Insecta > Diptera > Tephritidae > Eurosta > Eurosta solidaginis. The sequence goes on from NC_090324.1 coordinate 20,405,219, forward strand.
GCGATGGTCAAAACCGATACGCCTTTCAGATGCCCTTCAATTGCTGCTCGGGTAACAATCACAACTTCGCGTCCCGTTTGGGGAGATCCGTTAGCCTCGGTACAGTCAAATTGTGGCATTTCACTTCGATTCACTTCTACTGCGGATGTCGACATACTTCTTGCGCGGTTGACGTTTGGATGAGTGCGGGATTACGATACGGTGGAGGACGTTTGCTTACGAGAGAGCGAGCGTGGTCAAATCATTGAAAGCGGTCAAACGCAGCTTATTCACAATTCTCAGTCCACGGCGTTCTCCTATGAACTGCTCTGGCTTGCAATGGTCAAAACCGATATGGCTTCCAGAACGCTCCAATAGTAGCTCTGGTCGCAACCGCAACCGCGTGCTGACTGCCTGCTGTCCTGTTGTGTTGCCCTTTTCATAGCCAATGTTCTTGTTGTTGCTAGTATAGTTCGTTGCGTTGCCATGGTTACGGTGTTGCTATGGAGTGTTGCGGCAACTTGTTGCGCTAGTGATGTTTCAGAGACTTGCTTGTGTTTCGCGTTGTGCTGGCTATGTTGCTGATCGTGTTCTTATGTAGAGTTTTATTTGTGTTGCGTTGTCTGTGTTACTGATCCTGTGTTATGGTGTGGTGGTTTTGTGTGAACCAAATCAACTGTTTATATTTGGTCCTCACAAGTTTCAACAAAAGTTAACTCATTATTTGTGATTTCATGTTTTTTTGAAAGCAACTAAAATAAAAAAACAAAGAATCTGTGAAAAAATAGCTTTGTATTTACGTGTAAGTGAAATTTGACACAAAAAATGGGCCGATCAAAAACTAATTCTATTTATGGTTTTTTTCTGCGCTACAAATTATTTTGGTAGAGGCCACCATGGTAAGTGGCAACAATGGGAAACCATGTTTTATCCTTTCACCGTCAGGCGCGTACGGATATGTATGTAGCTGGAACATTTAACCAACACGTCTACGCAGCTTTTCGAATTTCGAATTCAGCTGGGTTACATAATATGTAGGTTTTTATCTTACAGCACTTAGATAATTGGTCTTACAGATGGTGCGCTTTTGTGCACGAAAGTAAATTTCGTTATTTAGAGAAATAGTTCGAATTTCCAAAAAAATTTTGCTCTTAATTATAAACAAATAGAGTAATATTTGGTAACAAAAATACGCCTATGCACTGCGGCTGATCCACACGAATCGATTCATATAACTTTTATATTCAAGGTTCGAAACGAGCAACAATAATTTTTAGTAATGATTTTTTTTTTTTTTAATTTTTCTATAATTGGTAATTTTTATTTCATTTTTGGAATAGTAATTAGAAAATTTTTCAGACAACCTGCCATAGCTGCGCAGATAGATCCATTTCGAAGCGTGCTAAGCCTTCATCATCAGTACGCTTTAGGCACGCTGCGCTAACCATTTAGCTATACAGCGGTGGTTTGTTTGACTGACAAATTTCTACTTCTATTCCTTCTTACCAACTATATTTATTCAGCGTTGCGCCATCTGTTGCAAGACACTGATAATGTTGGATTTGTTTATTGTCAATTACTTTGTTTGACATTTCCCAAGTGCTCATGGATTATTAACAATTGTTTTTGTTTTATCGGCCTATTGATAAAGTATTCAAGGTTCGAAACGAGCTCAAGGCCAGAACAGATAGATCCATTTCGAAGCGTGCTAAGCCTTCATCATCAGTACCCTTTAGGCACGCTGCGCTAACCATTTAGCTATACATCGGTGGTTTTTTTTGACTGACAAATTGCTCCATCAATTCCTCTTACCAACTTTATTTTACCAGCATTGCGCCATCTGTTGCAAATCACTGATAATGTTGGATTTTAAGTTTATTTTCAAATAATTTTTGACATTTTCATGTGCTCTCGGTTTATTAACATTTAGAAAAAGAAGATTGGGAAGTTTAACAAGCTGTAAATCAAATACAGTTAAATATATTACATTTAGATTTGTCAGAGACATTATCCTTGCCAACATAGACTGAGTAAAGATAATCAAAATCATTTAAAGACCACGCCCACTTTTCCTAAAGGACTAACCTTAACAAACCTTGCAATAACTCTATGGTATTTAACTACACTTGACTGATATTCTACCTCAGTAGTAGTATGGTTGAGCTGAGAACAAAATTTGAAAAAATTTTGGAAATGGGCGTGACCCGCTCGTTTTGTTACTCTTTTCAAAATATTTTACATACATCACTATTACACCACTTACACTCTTGGCTGTGCCTGATCGACTTATTTTAAATTTGAATAATTTAATTATTGAAGGCCGAAAAACAGCAAATAAAAATTATGGATCGGAGAGCACTCCGGAATGACAACAATGCAATTGGAATCTACAAAAATATCAAGAACAAATATGACATGAAGACCAGGAGGTGCACAAAACGTTATCAATATAACACACAACAACTGATTGGGCTGACGGAGTCGATAAAGTTTTTGGGTAGATGCAGGAAGAGCGGCATAATACCAAATTTCATCAAAAGTGTTACCAAAAACATTGTATACGTACTTGAGCGCAACCTCAAAAACGAGAACATTTCATCAAAGATGAACAAAGCAGAGTCATCATATTTGGTAACAGTCCAAAAGAAATTATTAAATATACTTATAAAAATCAAACACGATCTTCGGAGAAAAAGGAAAAGGAGGGTAAATAAACTAACAACAAATTTAAAACAACAATTAAATGAGGAAGATTCCGTCGTATTTTCGAGAGTTAAACTCTGCTAGCTAACAAACTTACAACATCAATCAAGAAAACACATGCGAACAAATTTTATAGACTTAATTAAAGACGAAAAAAATCAATTAAGGAAGGCTAAGTTCGGTTCTAACCGAACATTACATACTCAGCTGAGAGCTTTGGAGACAAAATAAGGGAAATCATCATTTAGCAAAATGAACCTAGGGAAAACCTGGAATGTGTTTGTATGACATGGGTTTCAAATGGAAGGTAGTAAAGAGTATTTTAAAAGGGAGTGGGCCATAGTTTTATAGGTGGACGCCATCTTGAGATATCGCCATAAAGGTGGACCAGGGATGACTCTAGAATGTGTTTGTACGATATGGTTATCAAATGAAAGGTGGTTAATGTGTATTTTAAAAGGAAGTGGGCCTTATTTCTATACGTGGACGCCTTTTCGAGATATCGCCATAAAGGTGGACCAGGGGTGACTCTACAATGTGTTTGTACGATATGGGTATCAAATGAAAGGTGTTAATGAGTATTTTAAGAGGGAGTGGGCCTTAGTTCTATAGGTGGACGCCTTTTCGAGATATCGCCATAAAAGTGGACCATTGGTGACTTTAGAATGTGTTTGTATGTTATGGGTATCAAATTAATACCTTTAATAAGGGTTTTAAAAGGGAGAGGCCCTTAGTTGTATATGTGAAGGCGTTTTCGAGATATCGACCGAAGTGTAAACCAGGGTGACCCAGAACATCATTTGTCGGGCACCGCTAATCTATTTATATATGTAATGCCACGAACAGTATTCCTGCCATAATTCCAAGGGCTTTTGATTTCGCCTTGCAGAACTTTTTCATTTTCTTTTACTTAATATGTTAGGTGTCACACCCATTTTACAAAGTTTTTTCTAAAGTTATATTTTGAGTCAATAAAACCAATCCAATTACCATGTTTCATCTCTTTTTTCATATTTGGTATAGAAATATGGCATTTTTTCATTTTTCGTAATTTTCGATATCGAAAAAGTGGGCGTGTTTGTGGTCCGATTTCGTTCATTTTAAATAGCGATCTGAGATGATCACCCAGGAATCTACATACCAAATTTCATCAATATACTTCAAAATATACTCAAGTTATCATTTTTACGGACGGACGGACATGGCTAAATGAATTTCTTTTTGCGCCCAGATCATTTTGATATATAGAAGTCTATATCTATCTCGATTAGCTTATGCCGTTACGGATTACCGTTACGCGAACAAAGTTAATATACTCTGTGAGCTCTGCTCAGCTGAGTATAACAACTACTAAACATCAAACACATTCCCCAGTGGTTTTGTAATACGAAATCAACAAATATACCAGCTGACACTCAGTGGCTTCTCTCGTTAGGTCCAAAATATGCTTTGCCAACAACAACGAAAAATTGTTTAAGCTAATAGCAGACGGAGAGGACTCTATACAAACTATCGGTGACAGAGAAAGACAAGAGACAGAAAGAAATGATTTAAGCACATTAATACGGCATCACCTTAAAAGGCCAAATACTAATACGAGAGATCATTTTGTTTTAGACACCCTACATTCAACAAAAGAGTTCCTCAGTAACAATAAACACCTACTGGTCCTCAATGCAGATAAAGGTAATGTTACAGTGGTTTTGCAAAATTCTGAATATGAAACGAAGTTAAGGCAAATAGTAAATGATATCACGTCATACAGAATTCTGAAAAGAAATCCCACGAACAAACTCCAAGAACAGAATAATGAATTTGTCGAAAAGATGTTTAAAAACAAAATGATTAGTCTGAAAGAAAAATACAGTATTTTAAGCAAAACAACTAATGCGCCGAGACTCTATGGTCTACGAAAGATCCACAACAAAGGAATTCCATTGAGACCAATATGGTCGTCAGTTTATTCGCCATCATAAGAGACAGAAAGAAATGATTTAAGCACATTAATACGGCATCACCTAAAAAGGTCAAATACTAATACGAGAGATCATTTTGTTTTAGACACCCTACATTCAACAAAAGAGTTCCTCAGTAACAATAAACACCTACTGGTCCTCAATGCAGATAAAGGTAATGTTACAGTGGTTTTGCAAAATTCTGAATATATAACGAAGTTGAGGTAAATAGTAAACGACATCACGTCATACAGAGTTCTGAAAAGAGATCCCACCAACAAACTCCAAGAACAGAATAATGAATTTGTCGACAAGATGTTTAAAAACAAAATGATTAGTCCGAAAGAAAAATACAGTCTGTTAAGCAAAACAGCTAATGCGCCGGGACTCTATGGTCTACGGAAAATCCACAACAAAGGAATTCCATTGAGAACAATATGGTCGTCAGTTAATTCGCCATCATATAGCATGTGTAAATACCTTACTAGCATATTTAAGAACATAACAAAATCTTCAATTTTCAACGTAAAAGATTCAATCGAGTTTAAAGACAAAATCAAAAAGACATATATATATATGACGATGAAAGTCTAGTTTCTTTTGATGTGGTATCACTTTTCCCTAGCGTTCCAGTATACCATGCGATGAAATTTATTAAGAATAAGTGGGATTTGATAAAAAGCCACACTTCGTTAACGAAGGACTTATTTCTTGCGATTCTGCATAAAGGACAACAGGTATTTTAAATTTAGGGACAAAATATTAGAAGAGTTCTCTCTCAGATCAGACAAGATGCCAAGAAAATATTCAAGACAGTCACTTGTCCAATAGAATGAAAAACTCAAATATGTATGACCGGGACAAGTTCCAAATAGCTTTTACGTGTGACAACACTCTACGACAAATATACAGCAACATGAAAAGCAGGATTGAAAAATACGATAAATCCAGCGTAATATACCAAATTAGTTGCAATGGTGACGGGTCCCACTTACGCAACAAAGTATATGTGGGGACAACTAAATCTAAGCTTAAGACTAGGATTTCCGGACACAAGTCGAATATAAAAAACAGAAATAATTTGAGCGATAACAAAACAGCCTTAACACATCAATGTAGCGCTACGGGAAATGGTCCAGATTTAGAGAATATGAGAATTTTTCAACAGGAGAAGCAATATAATAAGAGAAACATACTTGAAATGCTTCATATTATCAATATAGAGAGCGACCAACGGATAAATTTTAAAACGGATACGGAAAATTGTGCTTCGGCCTATAGGCAGCTAATAAGCAGAAACAAACAAGCTCTTTGAGAGTAATTTGTCAGTTTAATGTCCCACCAATATTTGTATTACAATGTTAGACGACAACAGTTTACCTGTAGCTGATATATGTACATATATATGTAAATTATGCTATTTGTTATTTTTTAAACCAGACCCGGACACGATAAGATGCAGACTGAAAGCTTACTTTGTAAAATGCCATATTAAATCAATTAATTCGCTACCGCATTAACACAACAAAAACAACAACGACATGCAAGTATTGGTTATTGCTTGTGCTAAAGTGTGCTAGACGCTAAGTCGGCATTTTAACGCAAGTAACAGCTTCGTAGCGGATGCGCGTGAAGTGGCTCTAGAATAGTAACCATATTTTTTTGTCCTTGAATGGTAAACATAGCCTGTGAGGCGCATTTTATAAAAACGCATTATATCACCTTTATAAAAACAAAGCTTTATTAAAACAAAAGCAAAAACATATTTCGTATATCTTTCGTAACAAAAATAAACAAAGAACAATTCATTTTCTTAATCTAAAAAATATTGTATAGTCGTATAAGTAGATCACATTTTTTAAGTGGGGTTATACAGAGATCTTTTGAAAAAAAAAAAAAATACTTCCATTCGAGAAAATTGTATAAATCTTCTCTAGCTTATAGATATTATATCAATTTTACATCCTAAAAAATAATATGAAACTTCTGTGTAAGAACAAATTGTGCATAGTAAAAAAAATTGTGTGTTTTTTTCACCTAGTTTTTCCATCACATTGCCAACAGTTCGGTGATCTGTGCTCTAAACAGTAAGTTTTTTTGCATTTTGCGCAATAATATACACTCATATGCTTCAACTTCAGATAACAGAAATCGCATCTTGATCTTTTACCCTTTTTTATTCCATCGTCTGAATCTGCTACGAACTGTCATCCGAATCGAAATCTACTTCTAAGTCGCCCTCCAACTCACTTCCATCTAGCGATATCGCCTCCAGCCATTTTATTAGTTGCGCTTCAGAGGTAGCCATCTCAAAAACTATAAAATTATATACAAGCCCTAACTTTTAACAACAAACAAAAAAATACGCAAATAAAAGCCTACAAAGAAAAGTACCTTTATTGCTAAAGAGTACCTCGCAGGCGACGCATATACATATATTTCAGCAGCGCAACGGAGCAAAAGCAAAACACTACTTCACACAAGTTTGTTCAGTACTTAACTGTGTTGGCACGAACGCATGCTTTGCTAGGAATGAGCGATTCGGAAATATCGAAAAAAAAAAATATTTATGCGCCTGATAGGCGATGTTTACCGTTCTAGGGTTAATTAAGATATAACATTTCTTCCATTTTATTATTTGTTGCTCTTGGCTGTAATATAGCCGGTAAGGAGTTCATTGTCGTTATTTCGTTTGAAAAATATATTTTGCTGATTTTTGATAGCCTTGTAAGTACTTATTGTAAAAAATTTAATGAGCTGATATGCCTTAGTTAAATAAAACACAATATTTAAAGTTGTGTTTTAGTTTTACTTCGTCGATATTTCGATTTCAGTCTGAAATCATCTTCAGGACTGTCAAACACAAATAGAAAAAAGGACTATTAGAATAATATTCTATTTTGCATATAGGTATATAATAAAGGAACTTGCACATATGAATATGTTTGATCGACTGATCAGATGTTCAAAAATTAAGTATAATAAAGCATAAGAAAGAAAGTAAACAATAGAAAATACCGCAAGTGCAAACAAATTTTTGCAATAACAATAATACATAGGACAAAGAACAATAAGACAGAAAAAAATGCTGTGAGGACCAAATATAACACCATTAATTTGGCCCACACAAAACGACCCCACATCATATTCGATACAGCACTAACACAACAGCCAGTCACAAAAGGCTATAGCAACAGACCAACCAACAAGTTCAATACAGCATACATCATATTCGATACAACACTAACACAACAGCCAGTCACAAAAGGCTATAGCAACAGACCAACCAACAAGTTCAATACAGCATTGACACAACAGCCAGTCACAAAAGGCTATAGCAGCAGACCAACCAACAAGTCTCAGCAACACAACGGGCAAGCACAACACTTTAATGCCAACACAACAAACTAACGAATCTCAGCAACGCAACGAGCGTTCGCAACATCGAACAGCAACCATGGCAACGCAACCATTCGAGCCAGCAATACCAAAACGGAGCTGTGGCCGTGACCAGAGCTACTTCTGGAGCGTCCCTTGAAGTTGTCGGTTCTACCATGCGAACAGGTCGTTCCACAGGAGTAAGTCGTGGCCTCAAGTGGTGAATGTGTCGGTTATACCACCAAACACCGCTTGAGACTTCGCCAGCAACGGCACTACCACAGTAACGCGCACCCGCGAAAAGGCAGCGTCCGCCCGCCTGCGCCGACACAACAGCTCCACGCAAGCACATAACGTTGGTCACCGCACCTCGCTGGCCACAACAGCACTACGCACACACACTACGGTGACCACAACAGAGTCACGCAAATACCCGACGTCAACCACACTAGGGTTGGGTACATACACGCCAACGCCAGGCGTCACAGAACCACGTTTTACACGCACTCAGGCAACGACCAGCCGGGCGTCCTAACTGGACGTTCCTAACGGGACACGCACGCCGAGGCAGGGCGTCACAAAACACATTTACACACACAAGCAACGACCATCAAGGCGTCATAACGGGACACGAGTACCGTTGGCCCACCACGCAGTATAGAGCAAGCATACAGTGAAACGAAAACAACAAATATTTCTTCTTTTGATTACGTAAAATTTTTCATTTTAATTGTAGTGTACATACATATATAGAATTAGAGAAATAAATTGAATTTATATGAAAACGATTTGCACGGTGTCCCAAATTTGCAAATCTATTGTAAGCGAACCTGCAAATCGTTACCACGTCAGAAGGAACATTCCTGACGAGAAACCTAACCAAAAAATGGTCGACCAGATCGATACTACGTGGTTAGACACAATTTCAAAGAAGCAGCTGATATCCATCACACAGGAATTGGGTATTGAGCAGAAAGGTACCACCCGAGAAATCCGAAAGCGCATAGCAGCACTGGCCTCAAAGGCAAATACGGACTCGGAAATCCACGAAAATTTTTTATCCCTACAAGCCACCTACAAGGAAACTATGCACATGAGCAACGTAAATGAGGTTTAGACACCGACTCCGTCGAACGGAGGAGGCACACCGAAGGTCGCCGTTACAACAGTAGAACAAACTCAATTCGCGTTTCCTCCCAGGAATACAGTACCCACACAACAGTACTTACCATCGGGAATAGCGGTACCAAACAACGGTACATCTCAGGCACCTCCCAGGAGTACAGTACCCACACAACAGTACGTACCATCAGAAATTATGGCATCGTCAACCGGCACATCTCAGCCCACGCAACCGTACTTACCAGCGGGAATGACGGCACCAGCCATGAACTATACATGCCTGGTAACTCAAGCCCCGACCGTGGTGTTCGCGCCCATCATCGACCAGGTAAGAAAGTGGTCCGTAAAGTATGAAGGTGGACGGGACCCGTTAGCGTTCATCGAACGGTTAGAGGAGTTAGCCGAAGTATACGCGCTAAACGTGGATCTCCTGCCAAAAACCATGCCCGAGCTACTAGGGGGCGCCGCGTTACAATGGTACCGCAATAACAATGCGCACTGGGGAGAGTAGACAAGCTTCAAAAAGGATTTTTACGTTTCTTCCTACCAATCAAGTACTTCGAGCGGGTCGACGACGACATACGCCAACGAAGGCAACACAACAAGGAGAGGTATAAGGACTACGTACTAAGAATCCAGAGCTTGATGAGACACGAAGGGTACACCAGCGAACAGCGGCTGGAACGAATCTTCCCTAACAGCCTCCCCGATTACCAACTTTACATCCGTCGGAGGAACTTCACTAATCTCGTAGAGCTCCTGAAACTTGCCGAAGAATACGAGAACATACGCGAGGACTATCGAAGATCATCAGGCGGACATCACCGCGAAGTTACGCGACACATCGCCAGTGACACAACCCGGGTGTCACCATCAAAACCTGCAACACAACCACCACCACCACCGAACCTAACGAACCGCACGCCTCCAGGCAATCAGATGTACGACACCAACGGCGTATGCAGGAGATGCGGCGAACGAGGACATGACACCAATAGGTGCCGAAACACACAGAAAATGTTTTGCTGGGAATGTGGCCGCAACGATATACGAACCATCGAATGCTGCCGCCGACGTCAGGGAAACGACAGAGGGCTCCACGAAGAAGAAGGCGCCGTGAGCCCAAGGGACCTAGCGCCGTAACGGCAGTAACGATACCCAAGGAACCCAGCGCTGAAACGGCAGTAACAATGTACCAAGAGCATGGTCGCCTCTACGCCGTAGCGAAGCTCGGCGCGGAATCAGCCGAGGCGGTCATCGACACAGGGGCATCAAGAAGTTTCGTCTGGAGCAGCTTAGCAGAATGTGTGGTGAACTCGGGAAGCGGAGAAATGGTGAGAGTGGCCATCAAAATAACGATGGCAAACGGGACTAGCACTACCATCTTCGACGCCATAAGGACTGAGGTACGCCTCGGAGAAGCGTCGCTCCACACAGTTTTACACGTCATGCCCGGAGCGATCGATGACATCATACTGGGCCTAGATACGCTAGGAAGCATGGGAGCCACCATATCATGTGGAGAAGGCCACCTCGTGCTAACCAGACCCCTTGCCCAGCACACACCGAATCCTGGAGCCGCGCCAGAAACTATTCAGAGAACAACACCAGCAAGAAGGAATATCGCCACGTACGACAGCCCTGGGACTGTTCCAAGTTCAATATCATCAAGAAAGGATATCGCCAGGTACGAAAGCCCTGGGACTATTCAAAGTACACCATCAGCCAGAACGGATATCGCCAGGTACGACAGCCCTGGGACTATTCAAAATTCAACATCCTCAAGAACGGATATCGCCAGGTACGGCACCCCGGGGACTAATCAGAGTATAACACGAGCGAGAAAGGGTAACGCCGGGTACGACACCCCTGGAGCCCCATCTGGAACCATTCAGAGTGTAACAGCACCGAGCAGTAGTAACTTCAAGCACGACGGCATTATGCAAAACAACGACGACGACATACAAGAAGAAGCGGAACGAGTGCGCGGTTTTCTGGCAAAGGAACTCCGAAAATTCGAGAGCATGAGTGGAGTGACGACAATAGCCGAGCACAAGATTGTCCTGACGGACGAACGCCCCATCAAGCAACGTTACTTCCCACGCAACCCAGCCATGCAGACAATCATCAACAGCGAAGTTGACGAATTGCTCCAGAAAGGATGCATCGAGCCATCCTGTAGCCCACACAGCGCACCGATCGTACTGGCCAAGAAGAAAAACGGGAAGTGGAGGTTATGCGTGGACTATCGGCAGCACAACGCCCGATCCGTACCCGACGCATACCCCTTACCCAGAATACAACACATCCTGGACAAACTACGACGAGCGAAGTACATCAGCAGTTTGGACTTGAAGAAAGGCTACTGGCAAATACCACTGGAGCCCAAGAGCCGGCCCTACACAGCTTTCACAGTACCGGGACGCGGATTATTCCAGTGGCGCGTAATGCCTTTTGGCCTACATTCTGCACCCGCAACGTTTCAAAGAGCACTAGATCAGGTTATTGGGCCTGAAATGGAACCCCACGCCTTCGCATACCTCGATGACATAATCGTCATAGGATCCACTGTGGAGGAGCACAATCGCAATCTGAGAGAAGTAATGCTACGACTACAGCGCGCCAACCTCAGAATAAATCCGGAGAAATGCGATTTCTTCAAGAAGGAAATCCGATACCTAGGCACCTAGTAAGCGACAAGGGAATTCACACCGACCCCGAGAAAGTCACAGCCATCAAAGACTTGAAGCCACCAACGAACGTGAAAGAGGTACGCCAATATCTCGGTATAGCATCCTGGTACCGACGTTTCGTACCCGACTTCGCCACGATCAGCCAACCACTCACAACCCTGCTGAAAAAGGGCAAACACTGGAAGTGGGGGCCGAACAACAGGAGGCCTTCGAGGTCTTAAAGCAAAAGCTCACGGAAGCACCGATACTTGCCTGCCCGGACTTCACCAAGACCTTCACCTTACAAACGGACGCCAACAATTTCGGGCTGGGTGCCGTATTGACACAGGGCCTGGAAGGCGGAGAACGCGTGATCGCCTACGCCAGCAGGAAACTTAACAAGGCGGAAACCAACTACTCGCCCACCGAGAAGGAGTGCCTCGCGATAGTCTGGGGAATACGCAAGATGAAGCCATACTTGGAAGGATACCGATTCAAGGCAATCACGGACCATATTTCTCTAAAGTGGTTAAACTCCATCGAAAGCCCTTCAGGCTGTATAGCACGATGGGCCTTGGAGCTTCAACAACACACTTTCGACATCGAGTACAGGAAAGGGAAGCTGAACCTGGTAGCGGACGCACTATCACGGCAGCCACTGGAGACCCTACGCCTAGCAACGACAATAGAGCCACAATGCAAGTGGTGGCACAAGCGCGTCGGCGAAGTACGCACTAACCCCGAGAAATTTTCTGGCTACATGATACAAGATGGGCAACTGTACCGCCATATTCCCTGCCGGTCACACGATGAGGAAACGGTCCCTTGGAAATTTTGTGCACCAACACCACTGCGACAACGAGTGTTAGAAGAAAACCACAACATCCCAAGCGCTGAACACATGGGCATCCGCCAGACGGTAGCACGGATTGCCAACCGGTATTACTGGCCCGGCATGTTTCGGGACATCAGTCGATTTGTAACGCAGTGCGAGTCTTGCCAGAAATACAAGGAGGCACAGTAAAAACCAGCAGGAAAAATGCTCACACAGGTGGCCCAAGAACCATTCGCCACGGTATGCGTCGATTTCGTCGGACCACTCCCACGATCCACACACGGGAACACGATGTTATTAGTATTTTTAGACCGCTTCAGCAAATGGGTGGAATTGGCCCCCATGAGGCGTGCGACGGCAGAGGGCCTTCGCCGCGCGTTCAGAGAACGCATCCTAGCAAAATTTGGTGCTCCCAAGATACTGATATCGGACAACGGCGTTCAGTTCACCAGCACAATGTGGCAGTGTTACCTCAAGGAAATGGAGGTACGACAACAATTCACGGCGCCCTACACACCGCAAGAAAACCCGACGGAACGGGCGAACAGAACGGTAAAGAGGATCATAGCGCAACTCACCAAATCACAACACAACAAATGGGACGACTTTCTCCCAGAGATCGAGGTGGCCATCAACACCAGTGTAACCGCGTCCACAGGGTACAGTTCAGCCTTCCTCGTACAAGGACGGGAACCGCGATTACCAGGGGCATTGTTTGACGAGGTCAACCTGAGGACGGGCACAGCCACCACCACGGCAGAAGAAAAATCCGACAGAATGCAAGAGGCATTCAGAATAGTGAGGCAGAATATGGAACGAGCAGCGGCAGACCAAGCACGGCATTACAATCTACGGCGGAGAAAATGGACGCCCGTAGTCGGCGAACTAGTGCTCGCAAAGGAACACCATCTCTCCAAGGCCGGGGAAAATTTCGCGGCAAAGTTGGCCCCCAAATATGACGGACCCTACCAAATCCTAGGATATGTATCCCCAGTGATACTCAAAATACGAAACCCCAACGGAGGAAAGGAAAAAACTGTCAACATCGCGGAACTAAAAGCATATCATACAGCAGTGATCATCGCGTGAAAACAAACAAATTCATAGAGAACAATTTTTTATATTATTAGTGGTCGGTGATGACAGTGAAGTGATAACCCTCCAGGTATGGTCTCATCTTAGGTTAGGTTGGGTGGTAGCTTCCCTGATAGAGGAAGCTCACTTGGACAACATGACGGTCCGTTGTGATACCACATATAATAAACTAAACTAACGGTGACGTAGATATAACTACTTAGAGAATCGTTGGGTAGCAACGATAAAGTTCCGAATGATCCCGATCTCAACCTTGGATAGCTCCTCGGGAGATCCAAGTGAGTCACGACCGAAATACTTTCGCCTAGTTCTGGCAAAAGCTGGGCAGTCAAGCATAAAGTGATTTGGTGATTCCACCTCATCATCCTCCATACAGCTGCAGCAGGATGGAGTTTCCAATATATTGAGACGTACCGCATGGATACCCATGGGACAGTGCCCTGTCAAAACCCCAATGACCATTGATAGGTGAGCCTTAGTGAACCCAATTATTTCAGCAGACCTACTGCCATCCACTTTCGGCCAGAAAGATCTTGATATCCTACAAGACGTAGTGTCCGCCCAACGTTTGCTGAGCTGACTCGAGGCCCAGCTATGGAAGAGCAATCCACAGGTGGCTAGCGGAATCCCGAAATCCCTACAGCCATCTTCATCCGGTTCAGTTGTACCGATTCGGGCTAAGAGATCCGCTTGACAGTTACCCGGAATATCACTATGGCCCGAGACCCAGATAATCTTAATTGTAAAATAATTCGATGCAATCGCAAGTGTGGTCAGGCACTCCCAGACCACCCTCGATCGCACTGTAGTTGAGCTCAAGGCCTTTATAGCCGCTTGGCTATCAGAGTAGATGTTAAATTCCCTAACCGTAGTAGCGCTGGATAGCATTTCATCCACCGCATCCTTAATCGCAGCAACTTCCGCTTGGAATACACTGCAGTGATCAGCCAACTTAAACTTGCGGCTTACATTTAGCTCTTGACAAAAGACCCCCCCCCCGCCAACCTTTCCGTCCAACTTCGACCCATCCGTGAACAAGTTAACCGGTCCCATGCCCCAGATAATTCCACTTCTCCACTCCTCCCTCGGGGGAATGACTGGGGTGAAGGTTGTATAGGGAGCGGCCACCGGCATGCAATAGTCCGTCCTATCCGGGATAAAGTCGAAACTAGTAAGAAGGCTAGAGTGTCCGAAATCAGAAAGCATATAACCCATATCACGAAGCCTGACCAACGACCGGGCCGCGGCTGCCTTTCCCGCAATATCTACTGGATGTATATTCAGCATGACATTCAGTGCCAAGGTAGGTGTTGTTCTCATAGCGCCACTGATACCGATAAGCGCCGTCCGTTGCACTGACACTAGCATTTTGGAGGTGCTCGCCGTGTCCAGTGCTTTCCAGTCTCATCTTACGGATACCCCATAGCACGGCGAGGCATTCTTATTCGGTGGCTGAGTATCGCTTTTCCAGCTGGGTTACGCTTCGGCTGGCGTAAGCTACTACATTCTCGTGGTGGGAATGGCGTTGATTGAGCACGACGCCCAGGCCCTCTCCGCTCGCGTCGGTCTGGAGAAAAAACGGTCGAGAGAAGTCTGGACAACAAAGAATTGGCGCGCTGGAAAGCTTATCCTTGAGTTCTTTGAAAGCGTGATTTTGTTGCGCCTCCCATTTCCAGACTTGTCCTTTTTTCAGCAGTTGGTTAAGCGGCGCGGCGACCGTAGAGAAGTCTGCCACGAAGCGGCGGTACCAACACGCGAGTCCAAGAAAACGGCGGAGCTCTTTGAGCGTTTTCGGTGCGGGCATCTCCTGTACAGCGGATAATTTTGCTGGATCGGTGTGAATCCCTTTCGAACTGATGATATGTCCTAGGTAATGGAGTTGTTGCTGGACGAAGCTGCACTTTTCAAAGTTTACTTGCATCTTGTGTTTTTGCAGGCGCTCGAACACTTCCCTCAAGATCGCCAAGTGTTCTGCGAAGGTATCTCCCAATACGATGATATCGTCCAGGTAGGCGAAAACTTTTGGTCGGAGTTCGGGCCCAAGTATCGAATCCAGAGCGCGTTGAAAGGTAGCCGGAGCAGAGTGTAGGCCAAACGGCATGACTTTCCACTGGAACAATCCCCTGCGAGGAACTGTAAATGCGGTGTATGGTCGAGATGCCCTGGCGAGCGGGATCTGCCAGTAGCCGTTCTTCAAGTCAATAGTAGAGATGAATTTCGCCTCTTTCAGCTGGTCGAGAATGGTTCCAATTTGCGGCAACGGGTAAGCGTCTGGTTCACTGGCGGCGTTGAGCTGACGGTAATCGATGCACATCCTCCACGTGCCCTGTTTTTTGCGGACTAGCACGATTGGCGAGCTGTACGCGCTTCGTGATGGTTCTATTCTTCCTCCTGCTAATAACTCGTCTACCTCTTCGTTGATGACTTGTTGCATGGCCGGCTTGCGGGGGTAGTATCGTTGCTTCAGCGGCCGGTTGTGTTTGAGACGAATCGTATGCTCGGCTGCAGTGCTTGGTCCGATGATTTCGCCAAACCGCTTTTGGTGATGCGCCAGGAAATTTCCCAGTTCCGTGTTTTGTTCGTCGCTCAGGTGTTCTCGGCTCGTCAATGCACATAGCGTATCCAGTTCGGGTGCTCTCTTGGTCACGGTGGCCTCTAGCGGCTGACCATCCAGCGTGAGGATGATTCCCCTCTTTCTTAGGAAGTCCATTCCGAGGATTACCTGTTCGGCCAAGTTTGAGATAACGGACAGCATCGCGTCTGTGGCTCGTCCTTGATACACAATCCTTGCCGGGTAGAAGTTCGAGGTAAAGACACACGTTTGGTCTGCCAGCTGGATGCTTCGCTTGTTGGGGCGCGCCTTAATGTTGTTCTTTTCTAGGTGTTTCCGTACGGAGTCATTTACATAGGATAGGGTGGCGCCGGTGTCCACTAGTGCGCGCACGCTCATGCCCTCGATGACCACTGTTATGTAGAATCGGCCATCCACTTGTGTTTTTGTGGTTGACTTGCCGGCGGCTGGTTCCCTCGGCTTCTCTAGGCGGACGTACGGTGCGTGGCGGCTTCCTTTAATAGAGTTGGGCGGCGTTCGGGATGTGTTCTTGGTAATTGGGCTAGTCGGAAGGCATGGGCAGTCCCTGGAGAGGACGTCGTCTTGGCCACACCGGGAGCAGAAATTCCTCCAGGGGCCCTTACATTGGAAGCGGTGATGTCCGCGTTCCTTGCAGCGCCAACAGCACCCCTTGCTGTCGTATTCCATGGTGGTATAGGCTGTGGACCACCATTTTTCCCTGTTTTGCTTCATCGCCTCTTAACAGCTCATACTCTTTCGTTAGCTCCAGGAGCTCCTCGATCGTCCTGAACTCGCTGCGCTTGATGAAAAGGCGGTATTCCACGCGTAGGCCATCGTAGATCCGTTCGAGGTGATTCTCTTCGCACATCGTCGGGTGTTGGCCGATCAGCGTTTCCAGTGCGAGGATGTAATCCTTGGCCTTCTTCCGGTTTTTCTATTTGCGTTGTCGGATGGCTTCTTCCAAATGTCGTATGTGTCGCTTAGGTAGAAAAAAATGTTGTACCTCCCTGCGCAAATCGCTCCAGCGGTGTATGTGTTGCTTACGGACGCGGTACCATTGCAGCGCTTTCCCACGTAGAAACTCCGGCAGCGTTGGGAGGAGCCAGTCGACGGGGATGCGGTAACATTCGGCGAGCTCCTCTATCCTCTCAAGAAATTCGTGCAGTGACTCCTCTCCCGAAAAGTGCAAATCCCAGCGGCGAACGGTATTCATAAGTTCACCGTCGCTCATTTCGTCTCGTTTCGGTGATGCGTTCTCTCTCTTTCCTCCGTGCGGCTGTGGGCTGTGGATCTGGATTGAAGGGATCGGCTTTGTTGTTGGCTGAGGTAGCATAGCGGACTTCCCCTCTTCCTCGTTCACTTCTCGTTCCAGCTCTTACAGCAACTCTTCGCTGGATTTTCTGGCGCGTTTCGCTCGCACGTAAGTACTCAGTGCGCGACGCAGCTCGGCTACGGTTTGGCCTTGCACGTCGATTCGGTGTTCCTTAACTCCTCGATCAGCCTCTCCCTCCTAAGTAGGTACATCCAATTGAGCGAGTCGGTGTTCAGCAGCGTGCCTTCCGGAGCTTGTGTGTGTGTTGTTTCTAGCTGTGTGTTGGATGAACCCGCCCCGGCAGTGTTGGTGGTGGTTGTAGTTGTTTTTCCACGGTCAGCTTTCCCACGCAAGATGGAGAGGGGGCGGAGCGGCGATTAACGGTCGTTGGAGTAGAGGAGGTTCGGTAGGGCGGTTGAACGGTCGGGTAACGGGCGGACTCGTACGGCGGTACGGAAGCAGCGGCGGGATAGAAGCAGCGGCTTAACGGCGGTAGGATGGCAGACGGCCAACGGTCGTCGTAGCAGCGGCTTAATGGCGGTAGTATGGCGGGCGGCCAACGGTCGGCGTAGCACCGGCGGGATGGAAGCAGCGGCGGCACCAGATGGGCGACGATGCGACGGCAGCGGCGGTGGGTTACGGAGCGCGTACCAGGGCCGTGGAGAGAGGGGAAGTAGGCTGGCGATGGGGTTTACCTGGAAAGCGGCGGCTCGTTCCGGGCGGGGTCGGTGGACGGTATCGGCGGGATCGGATTGGTCTGCAGAATCGATAGTCGGCCGGTCGGTTACCTGGGAAAGAAACTGCGAGGACTCGTTAGTGCTGGTTTCACCGCTGGACACCCCCGCCTCCCTACTTGCACACTAGTAGAAGGTGCGTAAGGGGGGCGGGGTTGTACCAGCCGATACACCGTGGGTCGACCCGTGGGCGGAGGGGAAGTGCACCTTAACGGCACAGCGGTAGCCCCTGTGCGCACGCATCGGCTCACGGCCGAAACCAGAGCTGAGGGGAAGGGGTGGAACATCATGAAGGCGTCGGGCCGCTCAACACCTAGGAGGGCGCGGGGGGCAAAGTAGTACAAGGCATCCTCCCCGTCGTCCTTACCTAAGTGAAGGGTGACCCGCGCCATGACAGCGACCCTTCCACTCAGCCAGCTTACGCTAGAACTGAGGGGGAGGGGTTAAATGGCCATGAAGGCATCGGGCCACTCAACACCTAGGAGGGCGCGGGGGCAAAGTAGCACAAGGCATCCTCCCCGTCGTCCTTACCCAAGTGAAGGGTGACCCGCGCCAGACGGCGCCCCTGCCACTCAGCCAGCCGAAGAATCCTATTTTTAACCAGTTTCTCAAAAACCTTTGAAATAGAGGACAGCAAAGAGATAGGTCTATAATTGTTTTTGCCTTTTTTGTTGCCTTTCTTAAAAAGTGGAATGACAATAGCACATTTCAAGTCGGACGGAAAAGTTCCAGAGAACACGCTAGAATTTAAAAGATGTGCAAGGATATCAATCAAAATAAAAGCCACATTTTTTAAAATGTGGTTTGATATACCATCATAGCCACATGATCTTGAGTTATTCAAGCAATTAATGGTTTTCAAAATTTCTAATCCGGTAAAGAGTTCGAAGAAAAAACTACTGTTCGTACTTGACTCAATAAACTCCAACTCAAGGCATTTGCATGAAGATATCATTGCATAAGTATGCTCAATAGAAGAAAAGTGTTCGTTGAAAAGATTTGCTACCTCCATAGAGTTAGTAATTACCTCATCACAATTTGATAGGGCAATTGACGTGTCTTTTGTCCTACTATTCCTGTTTAGCATACTGTTAATAACATCCCATTCTTTCTTTGAATTACCCTGAGAAGCAATAAACTTATTGCGATAAAAATTATCACGTTGCAAGCGAATTTATTTTTTCACGGTATTACACAAGACAGCATAGCGTCTACGAAGTTTGTGATTTTTGGGCATGCTTACTACACTTTCTCGCAAGTTTATTTTTTAGCCTTATCTTAGAAATGAGTGACCCGCTAATCCACGGCTTTAGACTTTTAGCCGATTCACGGGGCTTCAGCGTATAGGTTGCGGCTACGATATGATTTTGAAAGATGTTTGAAAAGTTGCTGTACGCCATGGATACATTAGTCTCATTATAAACTTCTCTCCAGGACTCAAATAAAAGGCTTTCCTTCAGAAGGCTGAAATTGATTCTAATTTTATTCGTAATCGCCAGTCATTTTGTGATCCGTAATATTGAGGTCAAAGTTAAGACTATTAAATGAATGGGTATTAGAATTGGATCGACAAAATACATGGTCAAGACAAGTAGCAGAGACATAACGCGTTGGCTCATTCAAGTACGACACAAAACCATTACTAGCCAAAAGAATTTTATAATTATCAGCTGCAGAGCTCTGCTCCAAAATATCTAAATTAAAATCACCTAAAATAGTAAGATTAGCCGATCTTTCACTCTCCAGGAGAAGTGAAAATTCTTCCCTAAGGAGTGAATGGAAACGGAATGTAATCTGTAGACACATATAAAACTAAAGACCTTACCAGAGATACTTAACGTCAGCTTCAATACATCCGCGCTCGTCAAGTGATAGCAGAAATATTCAAAATCATACGTACTACGGACGAATACTCCCACTCCACCTGCAGAATACTGCTCGTTAGTATTTGCAACAAACTTATAATTGGGAATATTGAAATCTTGTATTTCGTGTGCATATATCCAGATTTCAGACACAAAAATAATATCTAGATAATTTTTAAATAATTCGATATTACAAAGCAGTAAATCAAAATTTTGCCGGAGACTGCGAATATTTTGATGTACGATAACGAAGGAGTTGTTAAGCTTAGATAAAATATCGAGATCGTTATTGGGACTAATATTAACTTTGTTGTATGTTTCAAGAAGATTATAAACATTCATAATTATTAATATATATAAGATAATAATAAATCAAAGTTAAGTTGAATTAAGTTACTTTCAACAAATCATCAAAAGTTCTTAAAACAACAACAATGTCATTATCGTCCTTTTTAATAAGAATCTTATTATTAGTAACCCAAACATACTTATAGTTTTTATTTTTTTTGTGCTTTTTCGCAGCTGCAAGCAAAGCTGAGTTGTATGCTGTTAAGCTTGCGTTTATGTAGATATTCCCCTTTTTGTCATCTCTCGGTGTATTTGCGTTTTTACATAGTAGAAATTTCTTTTCTCGGGCATCTATATTGCCATTGTTGAACATTCGTTGTACTAATTCATTGTTTTTCTCCTGTAATTTGTTAGTCGGATCGCGTTTTAAAACCCTGTAGGTAGAGATGTCGTTGACTTACTTACTTACTTAATTGGCGCTTAACCGTCTAAACGGTTATGGCCGTCCAACAAGGCGCGCCAGTCGCTCCTTAGCTCCGCCAACCGGCGCCAATTGGTCACACCAAGGGAGTTTAAATCGTTTTCGACCTGGTCCTTCCAACGGAGTGGGGGCCACCCTCTACCTCTGCTTCCATAGGCCGGTTCCGATAGAAACACTTTCTTGGCCGGAGCATCATCTTTCATTCGCATAACATGGCCTAGCCAGCGCAGCCGCTGCGTTTTAATTCGCTGGACTATGTTGATGTCTGCGTATAGCTCGTACAGCTCATCATTAAATCTTCTTCGGTACTCGCCATCGACAACGCGTAGAGGTCCATAAATCTTTCGAAGAACTTTTCTCTCGAACACTCCCAAAGCCGCTTCATCTGCTGTTGTCATGGTCCATGCTTCTGCCCCATATAGCAGGACGGGTACGATAAGTGAATTGTAGAGTATGATTTTCGTTCGCAGAGAGAGGACTTTACTTTTCAATTGCCTACCTAGTCCAAAGTAGCATTTATTGGCAAGATTGATTCTTCGCTGGATTTCAGTGCTGATGTTGTTGCTAGTGTTGATGCTGGTTCCCAAATAAACGAAGTCTTTTACTATTTCGAAATTATGGCTGCCAACAGTAGCGTGGTTGCCAAGGCGCATATGCGCTGACTCTTTGCTCAATGACAGCAGGTACTTCGTTTTGTCCTCATTCACCATCAAACCCATCTTTACCGCTTCTTTTTCCAGCTTGGAGTAAGCAGAACTAACAGCGCGGGTGTTTAGGCCGATGATGTCAATGTCATCAGCATATGCCAGTAATTGCACGCTTTTATAGTATATTGTTCCAGTGCGGTTAAGTTCTGCAGCTAGTATAATTTTCTCCAGCATCAAATTAAAGAAATCGCACGATAGGGGGTCACCCTGTCTGAAACCTCGTTTAGTTTCGAACGGCTCGGAGAGGTCCTTCCCAATTCTGACTGAGCTGATGGTGTTGCTCAACGACATGTCGTTGACTACCGTCTGTATTTTTGAGTCGTATTCTTTTTTGTCCATCACAACCGTAACATTGCCCTTGTCGGCATTAAGTATGATTAACTGTTTGTTTTGTTTAAGGAACCGTTTTGTGTCTTCTAAGGTTTGGCATATAAATTTGTCTCGGAATGAAGTCGTCTTTTTCTTTAAGTGATCCTGTATTAGTGTTGTGAAATTATTTCTGGCTATTTCTTGCATATCTCTATCTTTTACAGTTTGTATGATGTTCTCCCCGTCTGCTATAAACTTAAACAATGGAAACTTCTCATTATCGAACGCAAGGGCGTATTTTGGGCCAAGGGATAATAGCCACTGTATGTTGTGTGGGATTTCTATCGGTGTTAGGTTTCGAAACCATTGTGGGACTACCCTAATATTTAATTTTTCCATTTCTTTTTGTCTTAGTTTTTCGTACTTGTTGGTTTGTGTATTTTTGATATTGTTGGTAAGTTTGTCCAGCAGTACATTTTCACTGTCGAAAAACTTTGTTGAGTGATGCAAGTCAAGTATATGAGAAATCTCTGTTTTCATTTTTTCCGATTCCCTCCTTTTTTGTCTTAGGAGTTCATGTTTGATATTTGGTCGATTCGATTCGAATCGATTTGATGATTTGGTCGACTGGGATAGTTTTGTAATTTGTTTGGTTATTTGTTGGTATCGTTTGATATACCTGTTGGTCCGATTATTGTATTTGTGTTTGATTGTATGGTACACTTTGAATGTGTTGATGTTTTCTCGGTGTGCTCTCCGTTTAAACATATTGCTGATTTTTGATAGCCTTGTAAGTACTTCTTATTTTAAAAAATTTAATGAGCTAATAGGCCTTAGTTAAATAAAACACAATATTTAAACAATATTGACTCCCCGTCATACAATTTATGTAAATATGTCGTAAAAATTCTTGAAAAAGTTACTATGTCGTCCAAGTATAATGTTAAGGACTCGGCAGAATTTAAAAACAAAGTGGGGGGCACGTACATATATGATGATGAATGCTTGGTGTCCTTCGACGACGTCTCCCTGTTCCCAAGCATTCCAGTTGATGTGGCCTTGGAAATCATTTCTTCAAAGTGGGATGAAATAAAAGAGTACACAACGTTAACAAGGGAACTTTTTTTAACGATTGTCCAATTTTTGTATAAAGGAGAATAAATACTTCAAATACAATGAAAAGATATATGAACAACGGACAGGAATGCCCATGGGTTCCCCAGTCTCCCCGGTCATAGCAGACATCGTCATGGAAGAGCTGCTAACAAGATTTGAGATGGAAGCCAAATGTAAGCCACGCCTACTAACTAAATATGTAGATGATTTATTTGCGATTGTCAAAATGGATGAAGTAGAGAATATGCAGAAGGAACTCAACAGCTACAACAAGAACATCAGATTTACAGTGGAGGTCGAAAAACACGGTCAACTACCATACCTTGACACGCTAATAAACACGCACAACAATAAAATATATTTTGACTGGTACAAAAAACCCACAGCTTCGGGAAGATTAATCAACTACAACTCACACAATGAAAGGAAAACAATTTTAAATACACCCAAAAACTTCATCAGTAGGGTACTCACTATTAGCGACAGAATATACCACGGAAAGAATATTGCGATTATAAAGAAAACTCTAGAAGAAAATGAATTCCCCAGTAATCTCATCAACAAACTCATACGAAATTTCAAAATTAGAACCTCTAATGATGAGGTAACACGTGAAACGAAAAGTAAAATATACAAGTCTATAGTATATGTTCCAGGAATATCGGAGAGAATAAAGACATCGCAATTATATGATGAAGAGAAAATTACACTGGCGTTCACATATAACACTACGTTACGACAGGTTTACAGCAATGCTAAGGACAGAATCTCGAAAGATGAGAAATCCAACATCATTTATAAAATTCCATGCAACGGTGACGGGTCCCACTTATGCGATAAGGTATATGTGGCGACAACCAATTTAAAGCTAAAGACAAGGATTTCCGGTCATAAGTCCAATATAAACCTTAGAAACAATGCTTCGGACAATAAGACGGCCTTGAGAGCACATTGTAAGGATACTGGTCACTATCCTGACTTCAAAAATGTTTCTATTTTGGATATTGAGAAACATTATAATAAGCGTTTTACTTTAGAAATGCTCCATATTATGAGCACACCTAATGATAAGAGAATGAATTTTAAAAGCGACACGGACCAATGTGCATATGCATATCGACATCTATTGCTGAAACAACAACAACGTGCAGTGCAAGCTTCACGGTGCTCAGCAAATTCAAACAGCGTCCAGCCAACATCCCGCTAAAAATCTATCCAATGACAACAACTAAACACCATAGTTATGGCTCATGCATTTTTTTCTGTCTTATTGTTCTTTATCCTATGTATTATTGTTATTGCAAAAATTTGTTTACACTTGCGGTATTTTCTATTGTTTACTTTCGTTCTTATGCTTTATTATACTTAATTTTTGAACATCTGATCAGTCGATCAAACATAGTCATATGTGTAAGTTCCTTTATTATATACCTACATGCAAAATATAATATTATTCTAATAGTCCTTTTTATACTCAGTTGAGCAGAGCTCACAGAGTATATTAAGTTTGATTGGATAACGGTTGGTTGTACATATATAAAGGAATCGAAATAGATATAGACTTCCATATATCCAAATAATCAGGATCGAAAAAAAATTTGATTGAGCCATGTCCGTCCGTCCGTCCGTTAACACGATAACTTGAGTAAATTTTGAGGTATCTTGATGAAATTTGGCATGTAGGTTCCTGAGCACTCATCTCAGATCGCTATTTAAAATGAACGATATCGGACTATAACCACGCCCACTTTTTCGATATCGAAAATTTCGAAAAACCGAAAAAGTGCGATAATTCATTACAAAAGACAGCTAAAGCGACGAAACTTGGTAGATGAGTTGAACTTATGACGCAGAATAGAAAATTAGTAAAATTTTGGACAATGGGCGTGGCACCGCCCACTTTTAAAAGAAGGTAATTTAAAACTGTTGCAAGCTGTAATTTGGAAGTCGTTGAAGATAGCATGATGAAATTTGGCAGGAACGTTACTCCTATTACTATATGTATGCTTAATAAAAATTAGCAAAATAGGAGAAGGACCACGCCCACTTTAAAAAAAAAAAATTTTTTAAAGTAAAATTTTAACAAAAAATTTAATATCTTTACAGTATATAAGTAAATTATGTCAACATTCAACTCCAGTAATGATATGGTGCAACAAAATACAAAAATAAAAGAAAATTTCAAAATGGGCGTGGCTCCGCCCTTTTTCGTTTAATTTGTCTAGGATACTTTTAAAGCCATAAGTCGAACAAAACTTAACCAATCCTTTTGAAATTTGGTAGGGGCATAGATTTTATGACGATAACTGTTTTCTGTGAAAATGGGCGAAATCGGTTGATGCCACGCCCAGTTTTTATACACAGTCGTCCGTCTGTCCTTCCGCATGGCCGTTAACACGATAACTTGAGAAAAAATCGACATATCTTTAATGAACTTGGTTCACGTGCTTACCTGAACTCACTTTATCTTGGTATGAAAAATGAACGAAATCCGACTATGACCACGCCCACTTTTTCGATATCGAAAATTACGAAAAATGAAAAAAATGCCATAATTCTATACCAAATACGAAAAAAGGGATGAAACATGGTAAGGTAATTGGATTGTTTTATTGACGCGAAATATAACTTTAGAAAAAACTTTATAAGATGGTTGTGACACCTACCATATTAAGTAGAAGAAAATGAAAAAGTTCTGCAGGGCGAAATAAAAAACCCTTAAAATCTTGGCAGGTATTACATATATAAATAAATTAGCGGTATCCAACAGATGATGTTCTGGGTCACCCTGGTCCACATTTTGGTCGATATCTGGAAAATGCCTTCACACCACTCCCTTTTAAAGCTCTAATTAATACCTTTAATTTGATACCCATATCGTACGAACTCATTCTAGAGTCACCCCTGGTCCACCTTTATGGCGATATCTCGAAAAGGCGTCCACCTATAGAACTAAGCCCCACGCCCTTTTAAAATACTCATTACCATCTTTCATTTGATACCCATATCGTACAAACATATTCTAAAGTCACCCCTGGTCCACCTTTATAACGATATCTCGAAAAGGCGAACACCTATAGAACGAAGGCCCACTCCCTTTTAAAAATACTCATTAGCACCTTTCATTTGATACCCATATCGTACAAACAAAGTCTAGAGTCACCCCTGGTCCACCTTTATTGCGATACCTCGAAAAGGCGTCCTCCTATAGAACTAAGGCCCACTCCCTTTTAAAATACACATTAACTCCTTTCGTTTGATACCCATATTGCACAAACGAATTCTAGAGTCACCCCTTTCCCACCTTTATGGCGATATCTCGAAACGGCGTCCACCCATGGAACTAGGGATTACTCCCTTTTAAAATACTCATTAACACCTTTATTTTGATACTCATATTGTACAAACAAATTCTAGGGCCACCCCTGCACCACCTTTATGGCGATATCTCGAAACGGTGTCCACCTATGGAACTAAGGATTACTTCCTTTTAAAATACTCATTAACACCTTTCTTTTGATACCCATATTGTACAAACAAATTCCAGGGTCACCCTTGGTCCACCTTTATGGCGATATCTCGAAAATGCGACCACCTATACAACAACCACAACTCCCTTTTAAACCCCTCGTTAATACCTTTAATTTGATACCCATACCGTACAAACACATGCTAGAGTCACCCTGGTCCACCTTTATGGCGATATTTCGAAACGGCGTCCACCTATAGAACTAAGGCCCACTCCCTTTTAAAATACTCATTAACACCTTTCCTTTGATGACCATATTGTACAAACATATTCTAGGGTCACCCCTGCTCCACCTTTATGGCGATATCTCGAAACGGCGTCCACCTATGGAACTAATGATTACTCACTTTTAAAATACTCATTAACACCTTTCTTTTGATACCCATATTGTACAAACAAATTCTAGGGTCACCCCTGGCGATATCTCGAAACGGCGTCCACCTATGGAACTAAGCATTAAATAATAAAAATAAATGTAAGGCGCGATAACCTCAGAAGAGATCTAAGGCCGAGCTTCTCTTCCAATTTGCGTCGTGCTCCTCTTGATTTTTCCCTACAAATTGGCCGGACGGGACCTACATGTTTTATGCCGACTCCGAACGGCATCTGCAAGGCAGATGAGTTTTCACTGAGAGCTTTTCATGGCAGAAATACAATCGAAGCGCTTGCCAGACACTGCCGAGGGGCGACCCCGCTTATAAAAATTTTCTTCTAATTGAAAAATCTTATTTCTAAAATTTTGATGTTGCTTTGCCCGGGAGTTGAACCCAGGGCATACGGTGTGATAGGCGGAGCACGCTACCATCACACCACGGTGGCCGCTGGATTACTCCCTTTTAAAATACTCATTAACACCTTTCATTTGATACCCATATCGTACAAACGCATTGTAGAGTCACCCTTGGTCCACCTTTACGGCGATATCTCGAAAAGGCGACCACCTATACAACAACCACCACTTCCTTTTAAAACCCTCATTAATACCTTTAATTTGATACCCATATCGTACAAACACATTGTAGAGTCACCACTGGTCCACCTTTATGGCGATGTTTTGAAAAGGCATCCACCTACAGAACTAAGGCCCACTCCCTTTAAAATACTCATTAACGCCTTTCTTTTGATACTCATATTGTACAAACAAATTCTAGGGTCACCACTGGTCCACCTTTATGGCGATATTTCGAAACGGCTTCAACCTATGGAACTAAGGATTACTCCCTTTTAAAATACTCATTAACACCTTTCATTTGATACCCATATCGTACAAACGCATTCTAGAGTCACCCCTGGTCCACCTTTATGGCGATATCTCGAAAAGGCGACCACCTATACAACAACCACCAAAAAATTTAAATTTTAAACCCCTCATTAATACCTTTAATTTGATACCCATATCGTACAAACACATTCTAGAGTCACCCCTGGTCCACCTTTTTGGCGATATTTCGAAACGGCGTCCATCTATAGAACTAAGGCCCACTCCCTTTTAAAATATTCATTAACACCTTTCTTTTGATGCCCATATTGTACAAACAAATTTTAGAGTCACACCCCTGGTCCACCTTTATGGCGATATCTCGAAAAGGGGACCACCTATACAACAACCACCACTCCCTTTTAAAACCCTCATTAATACCTTTAATTTGATACCCATATCGTACAAACACATTCTAGAGTCACCACTGGTCCACCTTTATGGCGATATTTCGAAACGGCATCCACCTACAGAACTAAGGCCCACTCCCTTTTAAAATACTCATTAACACCTTTCGTTTGATACCCATATTGTACAAACAAATTCTAGGGTCTCCACTGGTCCACCTTTATGGCGATATTTCGAAACGGCGTCCACCTATGGAACTAAGAATTACTCTCTTTTAAAATACTCATTAACACCTTTCATTTGATACCCATATCATACAAACGCATTCTAGAGTCAACCCTGATCCACCTTTATGGCTATATCCCTAAATGGCGTCCACCTATAGAACTATGGCCCACTCCCTCATAAAATACTCTTTAATGCCTTTCATTTGATACAAATGTCATACAAACACATTCCAGGGTTTCCCTCGGTTCATTTTCCTACATGGTTATTTTCCCTTATGTTGCCACCATAGCTCTCAACTGAGTATGTAATGTTCGGTTACCCCCGAACTTAACCTTCCTTACTTGTTTCTATTTGTGTTTGACAGTCCTGAAGATGATTTCAGACTGAAATCGAAATATCGACGAAGTAAAACTAAAACACAACTTTAAATATTGTGTTTTATTTAACTAAGGCCTATCAGCTCATTAAATTTTTTACAATAATAAAAATATATTTTGTTATTTATTTCTATACTTGTGTTATGTTTAGTTAAATATGAACCGTGAAGTTCTATACTTTCATTTTCAAATTTAACATTACCATTAAAATTATTTAAAAAATTTATGTCATCTGAAATCATTTCTACTGATTTTACATTTTGGGTATTTATTTTGGTACAATTATTTATTTTACATTTTAGCAGGTGTACTATGCACGTGCCATTCTTCATATCTTTTACAATATATCTTGAACAAATTGATAATATCATATATGATTTACAATTTCCTGCTTTTCCATAAATTTGTTTTCACATGTTAAAATTGACTTATGCTCTATTTTATTACTACTCTCACCTATTTTTATCGGTCTTATTTCTAAAGCTCTATAGTCGATTTTTTCTGTTGTAGGTAAATTTCTAATGTAAATAAACCTTTTTTGTTTGAAGCAATTTTTATTTCTGCAAACTCTAATGATTTTTGAAAAAAATAAAAATCTTTAAACCGCACGCCGCTGTACCACCAATACCACGTCACGGTCGCCATGTTGTATTTAAAGTGACATCTTTTGTTACCTCCTGAATATTGCTGGTGCTTAGCAGCATTGTGAATGATGACTAAGTGTGTTATCTTATCTGTCAACTGCATGACAGGCTGTTCAATATGGCGGCGCCTATCTTTAGCGGGTGATAGAAAGAGAGACAGAATGAGACAGCGATAGTCAAATACAAATCAGGTGATCAATCACTTTGGAATTTTGAATTTTATGGAGAAGATATCACACTTAGTCATCATTCACAATGCTTAGGAGGGCGCCGCCTCCAGATCGTAGCGATTCTAGTTATTGGAAATAAAGATTTACTTGGCGGTCGTCTGCGCCACACTACCATTTACAATAAAGACACCCTTTTGGTTAAGTTTTTATAATAGAATCTCTTTATTCGAACAATTAAAGGAGAAAACACGTCCGAAGTTAAATGTGCAAAATTTATTGCGTGTATCCTCTTTTCAATTGTGTGACGTGGGCCGCAGTTGCTTTTGACATGCGCGTTGCCACCTGCTCGCGCCTGTCAAATGCACCTTAGGCCTCATCCACATAGAGTACATTATATTATTTTTTATGAGGGCTTATTTTGTTCTTATACCGTCAATAGCTGTATTAGTCTCCTAAACTCCGACCTTGAGAGCGCAAACAAGTGGGCCTGTGATAATGGGCTACTTTTGAATCCCAACAAATCCCAGTGCATAATTATTTATAAGAATATCCTTAAATATAAAGACTACCACGAAGTTATGTTAAATAACACAGCTATAATATTTGTAAATACTGCCAAAAACCTAGGAGAAATTTTTAATAGAACTTTGACTTGGAATAACCACATATGTATATAGGGCAATAAGCAGAGTCTACGGCATGCTACGTTCACTTCGGACCATCCAACACTTTACCCCAGTGCTAATTCGACTGCTTTTAGCTAAATCATTTCTGTTACCTACCCTGTTTTATGCATGTGAACTCTATGCCAGTTGTGATACAATAACATCGCAAGATATGTCGCTCATTTGCTGCAACGTCGCCATTACTCAAAAAACATGACTTTTGAGTTAATAACATATAAACGTACCCAATATCATGATCTATTTTGTATAAAAAAATCTTCGTGATCAGTTAAAAGTTTAGCACGTGTATTAAAAATGAAAATATGCCTTTATATGCGCAACATATGGCAGTTAAAATCTTTGAATGGCTCTCCTGGAAAATTGTGTTTTTTGAGTTATGACGACGTTGCAGCAAATGAGCGATGTTGTACGGTAATAATCGTCATGAACACATATCTGTTTATGCCATACAACTACATATCTTCCACAAGCTTTGATAACCTGCTTAAGTTAAAATTTCTAACTCTGCTTCACAAGGTCATTGTCTCACAATAGCCCAAATACCTCAGGGAACGTTTCAATTTATCAGATCGCCTCGTGCGCTAAACTTTGAAGTACACCAACTTTATAACTGAGCGCCAGTTCTTAGTTTTTGCTGTTCGCCTTTGGAACGTCCTGCCTGTTAAGCTTAATACAGTTTTCACACAGAAACTTAATGATCTCATTTCACCTTCTAATGAAATCGTAAATTTTTTTGCTTTCACACATTAGATGCTGCTCGGTTAGTATGAAAGATAAAATGCGAAGCGAATAAAATGACAATGCTATATGACAGACAATGACATTTACTTTGACAAATGACATTTTTAAGCACTGAACACACCAAAAACTAAGGAACTGAACGCTCCCAACAGAATTGCATTGTGCTTTTGACTTCATTAGGCATTCGAATAGTCACTAATGAAATAATTATAGATTCGAATTTTGTAGGGAAGATTGAGCTCAATAAGCGTCTTAATGTAGAAAACTGCCTGTACTATTCAATAAGCCGTCTGTGTGAAAACAGTATAAAGCTATTCAAAACCCACTGCGCTTCAGAAACGAGCGGCGGCATTACTTTGCTCAATAAAAGACATGCATATATGGTCCTTTTATTCAACTTTATTTGCCTTCCTTCTATTTTCCCTACATTAACAAATTGTCTTCCTAGTAACTTAAGGTTGTGTGTTTGAAATAAATAAATAAAATAAATAAATGCTACGAATAGTGCAGCAACTTTATCTTCAGCATTCGAGTTGTTTACTGATGCCGTCTTCTCAAACTTTAGTCTAAAGGCCTGTAAAGGAACAGAACCATCAAAAGATGGAGTTATTACCTTCTTATTACTCCTGGATACGTTCTCTCAAAGCATCCACCTCGGCCTCCATTTTTTTCTCACACTGCATTATTTTCTCGTCCATACGCGCTTCAAGTTTTGATGGTATACGCGCAGTTAAATCAGCAAAACCCACCTGGAGAAAAAAAGATGATCAAGCTAGGCAAGGCGATTGAGGACTTGATGCAGTTCTTCATAGGGCGTAATAATATACTCTCGGAGATCAAGCGTTTGGCCTCCGTAATAAAAGTGCTGTACATCGAGTCTGCCCTAGAGGTAAATAATTTGGAACATAAATTAAGTGCAAGCGAAAGTACCAAGGATAGAAGTCCATCACCCCAGGAAAGCGACCGAAGAACAATTCGTACTCGACCAAGGAGAAAAACTTGGTCAAACCCACTACTACACCAAAAGACGTCATGCCAGAAGAAGTGGGTAGTCACAAACGACGGCAAGAAAAGCAAGAGAAACCGGACCGGACCGGACACTGCCGCCCAAAAGACGGTAGAGTGGCAGTTAGCTAAAAAGACGAGCAAGAAAAAAGCACTTAAGGCTAGTCCGGACGCAATCATAAAATTTCAAGGCGGGAGATGAGACGTACGCCGACTTATTGCGTAAAGTGAGAAGTTGCGAAGAATTAAAATCCCTGGATGGTGACCTCAAAACGATTAGAAGAACGGCGAAAGGAGAGCTGTTACTAGAGCTGAAAAAATCGGAAGTTGGGAAAACAAGCGCCTACCAAGCAGAAATTGAAGCGGTACTAAAGGACTCGGATAAAGTTTTAACAAAGTCCCAAATGGTCACACTACAGTGCAGCGATATCGATGAGATTACTGTGTCCGAGGATATTTGCGACGCCCTCCACCAGCAATGCAACATCAAACTTCCAGATGTGACTGCCATAAAAAGCATACGCACAGGGTACAGTGGCACGAAGTCGGAACTTATAAGCCTTACAGCGGATGATGCCAAGGCTGTTCTTAGTACGCACAGAATCCAGGTAAGATGGGTTCCCTACAGAATTAGAGAGGTTATGCAAGAGAAACGCTGTTATAGGTGCTAGGGCTACGGGCATATAGCTCAGAAATGTAAGAAGACCGTAGATAAGTCTAGACTATGCAGGAAATATGGTCAGGAAGGTCATAAGGCTGCAAGTTGCGAAAACGCGAGTACAGAGTACGAGAGTACAGCAAAATGACTGTCTCATGAGGGTATTGAAGCTCAATTTAAACCATTGCTAGGCAGCCAAAGAGCTATTCCCAAACAGTCTATGAATGAGGATATGACATAGTGCTACTTTCATAACAATACAAAAATCGCCAGGAGCAGGGTTAGCACTCAGATTCGGCACGGAAAGCCTCCATTTGCGCACTAGCAGCGAAATAGCAAGATGTCCATAAGCAACGTCTACACACACAGCGGCCATAAAGTTATTAGCGTAGAGCTGCTCGAAACTTCACGAACGGTAGCAGCAAAACATCGACAAAATCACTAAGTCGCTATGTATGGCATGTGATGCTGCCATGCCCAGAAGTCGCGGAAAAGCCCAGCGCACTCTAGTATATTGGTGGAATAACGAAATTTCGGGAGAGCGTAGAAAATGCCACAAAGTATGAAGAATAGCGCAGAGTGCACGCTCACCACCACGATATGCGGAGTTAAACAGCAGCTATGTTGCACAAAGAAAGGCACTAAAAAATGCCATAAAAAAGAGCAAGAAGTTGTGCTTTAGGGAACTGCTGGATAATGTCGACCTAGATCCTTGGGGATCAGCCTACAGAACTGTAATGGCCAAATTTAAAGGACCAATGTCACGGCAACCTTCGTGCCCGATACTAATGAATACTATTGTTGAAACACTTTTCTCGGAGCAAGATCGCTGGACTTATCCAAGCGAGGATCTCGAAAGTACGGAAATTCCTCAAATTAGCAAGCAAGAGGTTCTGAACGCTGCAAAAAGAGTTGCTGATAACAAATCCCCAGGACCCGATGGAGTACCAAAGATAGCCTTTAAAGCCGCAATCACAACTAGGGCTACATTATTTACTGATGTTTTTAATGCCTGTATGCAAGAGGGTGTGTTCCCTGGCCCGTGGAAATGCCAAGGAATTATAATAATCAATATGGATTCCGCAAATCAAGATCCACCGTAGATGCAATATTAACAGTAGTCAATATAACTAGAGAAGCTATCGCTGGAGGCCAAAATAAAAGGAAGTTATGTGCACTGATTACGCTGGATATCAAGAATGCTTTTAATACTGCGAATTGGATGCAGATGATGGCGGCGCTGCTAAGCTTCGGCAAACCAGCTTACTTACGCATATTAATAGGTAGCTATCTTAAAGACAGCGGACTTCTTTTTGACACGGATCAATGACCAAAAGAGTACAAAATCACAGGAGGCTTCTCACAGGGATCTTTTCTCGGTCCAACGCTTGGGAATGTAATGTATGACGGGGTGCTAAAGATTGATCTACCAGAAAACACGCAAATTGTGGGATGTGCTGATGATATTGCAGTGGTAGTAGTGGCCAAGAAACTGGACCTGCTTCAAGCATTATGTAATGACGCCGTAGGAAAAATAAAGGAATGGCTGCCCAATACGGGACTGGAGTTGGCTAGTTAGTCTTAACTTTCGGGGATCTTCAAATCAGTTCAATGGATTCTCTAAAATACTTAGAAGTGCACGTTACTCTGAGTTAACTTTATAAGAGCACTTCAGAGCGGTGGCGGAGAAAGTTATCAAGGTTAATGGAGCACTTATGCGAATAATGCCTAACATTGGTGGTGAGAGCGAAGCCACACGTCAGCTATTGTCCACAGTAACCAGCTCAATAATACTATACGCAGAACCAGTGTGGTATGGATCTAAACGGACCCATCAAAAAGATATATTAGCAGCGTACCGACTTGCAGCTTTAAGAATGGCAAGGGCTTATCGGATGGCGTCCGGAGGCGCGATCCGGGTTCTAACCCGGAAATTCCCAGTGGACTTACTGGCAAGCGAAATGGCCGATCTGTATAACACTAATATCGATCGACCATCTGAAGAAGCCAAGAAAAGAGCAAGGACATAAACAATAGCTAAGTGGCAAGAACGGTGGGAGGCCTCGAGTAAAGGGCGTTGGACCTTCACGCTAGTTTGGAACGTAGCTCATTGGAATTATCGGAAGCACGGCGAACTGAACTACCATCTCACGCAGATACTGAGTGGACATAGCGGTTCCAAAGAGTATTTATGGAAGCGTATGATAAAGGAAGATTCTCTTTGCCCAATGTGTACCGCGGAGTTAGAAAAGGCAGAAGATGTCATGTTCCACTGCCCACGTTTCCACGAGGAAAGGCCCGCCTTGCACAGAGTTTTTGGGGAGGAACCTACCACGAGAAATTTAGTATCACAAATGTGCAACAGGAAAGAGTGCTGGACTGCAGTGAGCAAAATGGAATTTATAGTCATGACACGCCTGATGTATGCTGAGAGGGAGCGCAAAGAAATGCGCAGGCGAAGCAGTGGCGATTAAATTGACACTCAGAGCGAAAAGGCAGAGGGAGGGCTGAATAAAAGGATAGAGAAAATTGGGAGAAAGGGGGAAGGAGAGTAAGAATAAAAACTTCCTAAAGGTTATGCAGATATATCAAATGTTAGGGTATAATAATAAAAAAATGAGTCGCTGCTAAGCGCAAAACTCGAGAACGGTCGGTTTTTAGAATATTCCTTGAAGTACGAGGATGATTTCTACGGAGAGAAAAATTCTTTCCAAGAAGTGGACCAGAGACCGATCCATTCGAGCGATTTCTATTTACGGTTCGATTTGCCTGAAATTTCGTGTATGGGTAGACCTTTGCCTAGATTAGTATTTACGTAACTGTTTTCCGGAAAGTGTAGCGGGGATTCGTTCGATTTGTCTGAAATTTTGTATATAGGTAGCCCTTTGTCTAGATTCGTATTCACAACACTAGGGACCGGTATATTCGAATAAGTTATGTTCATAGTTCGATTTGCTTGAAAATACAGGTAGCCCTTTGCCTAGATTAGGAATTACGATTCTTTTTTTTCGGGAAGTGTACCAGGGACCGATCTATTCAAACAAATTCTATTAATCGTTTGAATTGCCTCAAATTTGGTATATTAGTAGACCTTTGCCTAGATTAGAATTTACGAAACTTTTTCCCAGGAACTGTGTGTAACTACGACTGGAACTGGGATTGTGATTGGGACTGAAACTGGAACTGGAATTGGGACTGGGAATAGAACAGGGTGGGGTAAGAGGTAAAAACTTCCTAAGAGATATGCAGATAGACCAAGGTTAAGGAAGATCAAAGTCTGCGGGGTCTGTTAGTCTAATATATAAAACTCTTGTATCACGGTGTTAGAGGCATAACTCCTTCGAAACGGCTAAACAGATTCTCATCAAATTTTGTGATCATATTGGGTAGGTCTGAGAATCGGCCAACGTCTGCCTTTTTTCGCTAGGTGGCTAGGGTCTTGAGATCAGAACGTGGACCTGTGTAATCCTGGGATGCGTTTATACAATATGGGTGTCAAATAGAAGCTGTTTATGAATACTTTGATTAGAGGTACTTTTCGTACCCCTGGGTGACTAGGGTCTCCAGATAGAGGCCAAAACGTGGACCCGGGAAGGTATCTCTAGAATGTGTTTATACAATATGGATAACAAATGAAAGCTATTGATGAGTGCTGTAGTATAGGGTAATTTTCATGCCCCTGGATGACTAGGGTCTCGAGATTTAGGCCAAAAGGTGGGCCCGTGTACCCCTAGAATGTGTTTTTACAATATGGATAACAAATGAAAGCTGCTGATGAGTGCTTTAGTAGAGGGTAATTTTCATACCCCTGGGTGACTAGGGTCTCGAGATATAGGCCAAAACGTGGGCCCGTGTGCTCCTAGAATGTGTTTATACAATATGAATATCAAATGAAAGCTGTTGATGAATGCTTTAGTACAGGGTAGTTGTCATACCTATTGGTGACTAGGGTCTCGAGCTATAGGCCAAAACGTGGACCCGGGTAGGTACCCCTAGATTGTGTTTATACAATATGGGTAACAAATGAGAGCTGGTTTTGGGTGCTTTAGTAGAGGGTAATTTTCACAGCCCTGGGTGACTAGGGTCTCAAGATATAGGCCAAAACGTGGATCAGGGTAACTCCTGGATGTGTTTGAAAGGTATGGGTATGAAATAGAAATTGTTTATGTTAGCTTAAGAGCCGTTTTCTCATCTAGCCTCATTGGCGTCCACTTTATTCTGCGTATAAATGAATTTTCAAATTCTTTTTAAATTACCGGGCGGAAAAAGTTACTGGCAGCTCATCTGCCCTTTAAAATTTATTTTTAGCTTTTAACGTAAATAAAAAAAAATATAATAAAAAATTGGTGCCAGTGAGATTCGAACTGTCGCACTTTGCGTTTTTTAAAGCAGCAACAATTAGCGGCGACTTATTAGGTTTAACCGCAAATATATATTCTTTACTTAGGTCTAAATTGAAGCATATCATGCCAAGCTTAAAAGTATGCAGCAAAAAAAATAGTACACATTTAATGTGACGTTGCCGAATTTAAATTAAATGCAAGCTTCAGTTCACAGGGCACATGAGAAAACGAAAATCGTTAAAGTAGACTTTAAATTGATGAATAGTTTACCTGCCCGATAAGTTAATTGAACTTTATTGGGTGGATGAGAAAACGGCCCATAAAATAAAGTAATTTTTGTTGTGACAGCTCAAGCCGTTTCCGGGATAAAGACATAAATATTGACTAGGGACACCAGTGGATGGGTATCAAAGGAAAGGGGTTTCATATCGTGTAGGTCTGATAATCGGTCAACATATATCTGGGTATGGCCCCATAAATGTTAAGGGTAGTCCACCATTTATTTTTTTTATTTTTTTGGCAACATATTTTTTATTTTTTCTGATACAGCATTCAAAGCTACATACAACCAAGAAGTTTTTTTCCGGGAAGGGCACATGAGAAAACGAAAATCGTTAAAGTAGACTTTAAATTGATGAATAGTTTACCTGCCCGATAAGTTAATTGAACTTTATTGGGTGGATGAGAAAACGGCCCATAAAATAAAGTAATTTTTATTGTGACAGCTCAAGCCGTTTCCGGGATATAGACATAAATATTGACTAGGGACACCAGTGGATGGGTATCAAAGGAAAGGGGTTTCATATCGTGTAGGTCTGATAATCGGTCAACATATATCTGGGTATGGCCCCATAAATGTTAAGGGTAGTCCACCATTTATTTTTTTTATTTTTTTGGCGACATTTTTTTTTATTTTTTCTGATACAGCATTCAAAGCTACATACAACCAAGAAGTTTTTTTCCGGGAAGGGGACCAGGAACCTACCTATTTCAAGAAATTTATTATAAGGAAATTATTACAAGGAAGAGGAAGAGTAAGAGATAGAAGAAAAGGAAGAAGAGGAACAGGAAAAGGAAGATGGAGAGAATGAGGAAGAGAACGAGGTGATATCTATTGGTGACTATCGTCTTGGGATATAGACCAAAGCTTGGACCCGGGTACCCCTAAAACATGTTTATACTATATGTACATCAAATGAAAGCTGTTGATGAGTGCTTTAGTACAGGGTAATTATCATACCTATTGGTGACTAGAGTCTCGAGATATAGGCTAAAACGTGGATCAGGGTAACAATTGGACGTGTTTGTAAAATACGGGTATCAAATGGAAGCTGTTGATGTTAGATTAAGGCCGTTTTCTCGTCTAGCCTTTAATTTTAGCGCTAACTTTAACCTGATTATAAGTGAATTTTCGTTTGCCCTTTAAAATTTATTCTTAGGCTAGGTAAATAAAAAAAACGTAATAAAAAATAGGTGCCAGTGAGATTCGAACCGCCTCACTTTGCTTTAAACATTTTAAAAAAAATGTTTCAATAGATACTAAAAATCGTAATTTGAATTATATTTCTTACTTTAACAACGAATAATTTACTACCATAAATAAAGTGTACTTTCACTGTATACAACGCTTTCGATTATAAGTACAATCCTACACTGCAACGCTAAGTTTGTTATTCCTACACTGAACCAAAAAAGTGCATGTATGCTAAGAAAAAGTGCGGATATTTTAAGAAATGTTCATTGAAAACCTCTCCAAAAACCGTATTCATAGAATTTAAGGAATATAAATACATTAAGATATCCATGAAATTTATTTTTAAAAATATTTCTTAAATTTCAAGAAAAAATTCCTATTTTCCAAGAAATTGCATTTCATAAAAATTATGTAATTCTTCCCTAAATTTTAAGGAAAATAAATTTTAAATTTTAGAAAATACTCGTACAATATAAGAACTCATTCTGAAATGCATGAATTCGTTCCTAAATTGTATGATGTTAGTTAGATGTGATTGTCTATGATCTAATGAAACATTCCTTAAATTGAGAAAATATTCATACAATATAAGAACCTAATTCTTAGAATGCATGTGTTTAATCTTTAAATCAATCACATTATAATTCCTTATATTGCCTTTATTTTGTATAAGTACTATGTCTTTTGAACTTGAGCGTGTATATTATATATCGACAACTTGCGATAACAAATTTATAGCAATGCCATTATATCGAATGTATTCACATCTTTGATATATATAATAAAACAAAATGTCTTTCTAATTCTTCACGAAACTTCCGATCGTTCGCATGTTTGCCTTTTTTTAATCGTAAAATATTATATCGAGCGCCAATCATCTTGTGAACTAACAAGTAAGAAGTTATGTTCGGGTGTAACCGCACATTACATACTCAGTTGAGAGCTATGGTGGCAACATAAGGGAAAATAACCATGTAGGAAAATGAACCGAGGGAAACCCTGGAATGTGTTTGTATGACATGTGTATCAAATGAAAGGCATTAAAGATTATTTTATGAGGGAGTGGGCCATAGTTCTATAGGTGGACGCCATTTAGGGATATAGCCATAAGGTGGATTAGGGGTGACTCTAGAATGCGTTTGTACGATATGGGTATCAAATGAAAGGTGTTAATGAGTATTTTAAAAGGGAGTAATCCTTAGTTCCATAGGTGGACGCCGTTTCGAAATATCGCCATAAAGGTGGACCAGTGGTGACCCTAGAATTTGTTTGTACAATATGGGTATCAAAAGAAAGGTGTTAATGAGTATTTTAAAAAGGGAGTGGGCCTTAGTTCTGTAGGTGGATGCCCGTTCGAATAATACCGCCATAAAGGTGGACCAGTGGTGACTCTAGAATGTGTTTGTACGATATGGGTATCAAATTAAAGGTATTAATGAGGGTTATAAAAGGGAGTGGTGGTTGTTGTATAGGTGGTCGCCTTTTCCAGATGTCGCCATAAAGTGGACCAGGGGTGACTCCAGAATGCGTTTGTACGATATGGGTATCAAATGAAAGGTGTTAATGAGTATTTTAAAAGGGAGTAATCCTTA